>NC_084554.2:52602500-52672500 GCF_033978685.3 Nerophis lumbriciformis
TACCCTCCCTCGTCCCGGTTCACAGTCTGAGGGGTGCGCTTCTGGATCTCGATGGCTTCTCTGAGCCAACGATGGTCTTTGTTGCTCTCAGTGCCGAAGACATGTCCCAATCCACGAGGTGGTTGCAGTTGTCTGATATGGCAGACTTCAGTTGTTCTTGTTCTGCTTATCGTCTGGTAGCTTGTGTGCATGCTTTTGATGTTTCCTTTTCACATTCTTTTCTATGCGCTTATGGATTTAAATCAGTTGACCAGACACAGAACAGCAACTTCCCGTAACAACCTCTGAGGAAGGCAACAAAACCAAAACAGCCAGGTACGGAAATAAACATAGGTCTGGCTATAAGAATGACCACATTGCATAGTTTTTTTGAAGACCTAATAAACCTCTTTGGATTACTTGTCTCTGTTGTCAAATGTTGAGTCAGTAGTCAAAATATTACCCAAAATCGTCTGAAAACAACATTAAAAATGGTCAATGACTATCATCCAAATCCAAAAATGGGCTCTCTAACCCTTGGACAACCTAAACTCATCTCTTGATGGGGACTACAGTTAAAATGAGCTCCCGGGCTTACGGTGACAGATTTACAGAAATGTTCAATAACGTTTGCTGTTCCTGTATTTTTCCTGTACTTTACCATAGCAAAATAAAAGCCGCCCGACCTATGTTTATTTCCATACCTGACGGTTTCGGCCATGACTGTCGCCTTCCTCAGAGGTTGTCACGTGAAGTTGCTGTGACGTGTCTGGTCAACTGATTTAAACAGTTTTTTAAATCCATTAGAGCATAGAAAAGAATGTGAAAAGTGCACAAGAGCCAGGCTGACGGTGCCATCTGTAGTCCGACCTCTTCAGGACTGTGTCCCAGGTTTGAGAAAGTTGGTACGCCCGCTTGTCCCGGTTCACAGTCTGAGGGGTGCGCTTCTGGATCTCGATGGCTTCTCTGATCCAACGATGGTCTTTGTTGCTCTCAGTGCCGAAGACATGTCCCAATCCACGAGGTGGTCTGATATGGCAGACTTCAGTTGTTCTTGTTCTGCTTATCGTCTGGTAGCTTGTGTGCATGCTTTTGATGTTTCCTTTTCACATTCTTTTCTGTGCGCTTATGGATTTAAATCAGTTGACCAGACACAGCACAGCAACTTCCCGTAACAACCTCTGAGGAAGGCAACAAAACCAAAACAGCCAGGTACGGAAATAAACACAGGTCTGGCTATAAGAATAACAACAATGCATAGTTTTTTGAAGACCTAATAAACCTCTTTGGATTACTTGTCTCTGTCGTCAAATGTTGAGTCAGTAGTCAAAATATTACCCAAAATGTAAAAATGGTCAATGACTATCATCCAAATCCAAAAATGGGCTCTCTAACCCTTGGACAACCAAAGCTAAACTCACCTCTTGATGGGGACTACAGTTAAAATGAGCTCCTGGGCCTACGGTGACAGATTTACAGAAATGTTCAATAACGTTTGCTGTTCCTGTATTTTTACTGTACTTTACCATAGCAAAATAAAAGCCGCCAGACCTATGTTTATTTCCGTACCTGACGGTTTCGGCCATGACTGTTGCCTTCCTCAGAGGTTGTCACGTGAAGTTGCTGTGACGTGTCTGGTCAACTGATTTAAACAGTTTTTTAAATCCATAAGAGCATAGAAAAGAATGTGAAAAGTGCACAAGAGCCAGGGTGACAGCGCCATCTGTAGTCCGACCTATTCAAGACTGTGTACCAGGTTTGAGAAAGTTGGTACGCCCCCTTGTCCCGGTTCACAGTCTGAGGGGTGTGCTTCTGGATCTCGATGGCTTCTCTGATCCAACGATGGTCTTTGTTGCTCTCAGTGCCGAAGACATGTCCCAATCCACGAGGTGGTCTGATATGGCAGACTTCAGTTGTTCTTGTTCTGCTCGTCGTCTGGTGGCTTGTGTGCATGCTTTTGATGTTTCCTTTTCACATTCTTTTCTATGCGCTTATGGATTTAAAAAAAATTAGTTGACCAGACACAGCACAGCAACTTCCCGTAACAACCTCTGAGGAAGGCAACAAAACCAAAACAGCCAGGT
Source organism: Nerophis lumbriciformis (assembly GCF_033978685.3). Taxonomy (NCBI): domain Eukaryota; kingdom Metazoa; phylum Chordata; class Actinopteri; order Syngnathiformes; family Syngnathidae; genus Nerophis; species Nerophis lumbriciformis. The sequence continues at coordinate 52,604,564 of NC_084554.2, forward strand.
ACGGAAATCAACACAGGTCTGGCTATAAGAATGGCAACATTGCATAGTTTTTTGAAGACCTAATAAACCCATACTTGCCAACCTTGAGACCTCCGATTTCGGGAGGTGGGGGGGGTGGGGGTGGGGGGCGTGGTCGGGGGTGGGGCGGGGGGCATGGTTGGGGGCGTGGTTAAGATATATATATATAAGAAATACTTGACTTTCAGTGAATTCTAGCTATATATATATATATATATATATATATATATATATATATATATATATATATATATATATATATATATATATATATATATATATATATATATATATATATATATAAATAAAAGAAATACTTGAATTTCAGGGTTCATTTATTTACACATTTATACACACATAACACTCATCTACTCATTGTTGAGTTAAGGGTTGAATTGTCCATCCTTGTTCTATTCTCTGTCACTATTTCAGAACACACACATTATACAAATATACATTATAAAATCAATAAGAAAATGGGAGCTCTAATTTGGGAGTCTGAATTAGGATCAGAAGTTCCTATATAAACATTGCGCGCTCATGTCGCCTTTTTGTATTGATTACTGCAGCTGGGAACTGGATTCATTCACAAATACAAACTACAACTCACAAACACTTTAGAGTTAGGCTCCACCATCAGAATGTGTACTTAAACTTATAAAGATCACATGGATATTATTCAGTGAGTTGATTCACCAAAACTAACCTGTTATACATGAGGAAAAAGCACACAGGACGTTTCAATTGTTCACAGAGTGGTCGCGCTCATCAGAATGACAAGACACTTCCGGTCTGCAGGTGATAGCATTCAATTGGGAAGAAACGCCCTACTGCCCCCTACTGACCAATGTGAATACTGATAAATGTGTAATGACAGCTCCAAAAACAAATTCAAAGCACAAAATAAAATAAATAAATCAACACAAAAATGTGACACATTATGGGTGGGTCACATATGCATGTACAGTAGATGGCAGTATTGTCCTGTTTAAAAGTGTCACAACGTTGCTGTTTACGGCAGACGAACTGCTTTACGGGGGACGAAAACTTGACTGCTGTTGTTGTGTGTTGTTACCGCGCTGGGAGGACGTTAATGAAAATGCCTAACAATAAACACACATAAGAAACCAAGAACTCGCCCTCGATCATTAGCTGTTTATATGGTGGGAAAGAGGACGTGAGAACAGGCTGTCAACACGTCACTCAGGTCCGCATGGAGCTGGAGGGGGCGTGGCCTCCAGCTCCGCCTGAATTTCAGGAGATTTTCGGGAGAAAACTTGTCAATGACTATCATCCAAATCCAAAAATGGGCTCTCTAACCCTTGGACAACCAAAGCTAATATCACCTCTTGATGGGGACTACAGTTAAAATGAGCTCCCGGGCTTACGGTGTCAGATTTACAAAAATGTTCAATAACGTTTGCTGTTCCTGTATTTTTGCTGTACTTTACCATAGCAAAATAAAAGCCGCCACACCTTAAAAATGAGTTGTTGTTTTTTAAAAGTAAAATAATGTACGATAGCCTCCAGAAGAAGTCACACAAAGTCTGACGTTCTTTTTAACTTTTATTGCCAATGGGGACTCCAGGTAAAATGAGCTCCCAGGTTTAAGGTGACAGATTTACAGAAATGTTCAATAATGTTTGCTGTTCCTGTATTTTACCACGACAAAATAAAAGCTACCACACCTTTTTAAAATTAAAGGGTTTTTTTTTTAACGGGAAAATTAATGAAAGTAAAATAATGTATCATAGCCTCCAGAAGAAGTCTCACAAAGCTCTTTTTAACTTTTATTGCCAATCTTATGCTAACAACCAGCCCGATTCCAACATGTAGTCGCTTACTATTTGCGCACTATTGACTAGTGATGCACTGAAAATTTGGACACCCATCTGGTGGTAAGCGAAAGAATCACTTGATTAAAGTATAGTGTTTTATTTCCCTATATTCATTTCCAGTGTTACTGTTCAAACTGTGTGTATTGTTAGTTTTAAATATACATGTTAAATAAAACCTCTGCCTTGTTTTTAATGAATACTTAAGCCTAATACGCTACTGTATTTCGATATTGGTCATAATGGAGGTATTTGGAGAGCCCATTGTTTGAGGTGGTACTTGGTGAAAACAGTTTAAGAGTCACCGATCTAGACACATGAAAAAGTGTCAACAAAGTGCTTTGTACAATAAACAACAATTGAAAAATAGAGCAAAACAATATAATATGAAAAATATAAATTAATAAAAATGAACCACACAGATCTGTTTGAAATATATATATTTTTTTTGTGCCATTTTTTTAAAGAAAATATATGCATCATAGCGGATTATGCAAATTGTACAAACCCCGAAAGCAGTGAAGTTGTCACGTCGTGTAAATGGTAAATTAAAAAAAACAGAATACAATGATTTGCAAATCCTTTTCGACTTATATTCAATTGAATGTTTGTCCACAGTTTCCAAAAACCATTTGAAATGTAGACTCGTCAGACCACAGAACACTTTCCCACTTTGCATCAGTCCATCTTAGACGATCTCGGGGCCCAGCGAAGCCGGCGGGCGTTTCTGGGTGTTGTTGATAAATGGCTTTCGCTTTGCATAGTAGAGTTTTAAGTTGCACTTACAGATGTAGCGACCGACTGTAGTTACTGACAGTGGTTTTCTGAAGTGTTACTGAGCCCATGTGGTGATATCCTTTTAGACATTGATGTCGCTTTTTGATGCAGTACCGCCTCAGGGATCGAAGGTTGCGGGTACTCAATGTTAGTTTTCAGCCTTGCCGCTTACGCATACTTGCCAACCCTCCCGGATTTTCCGGGAGACTACCGAAATTCAGCGCCTCTCCCGAAAACCCCCCGGGACAAATATTCTCCCGAAAATCTCCCGAAATTCAGGTGGAGCTGGAGGCCACGCCCCCTCCAGCTCCATGCGGACCTGAGCGATGTGTTGACAGCCTGTTCACACGTCCGCTTTCCCACCATATAAACAGCTAATGATCGAGGGCGAGTTCTTGGTTTCTTATGTGGGTTTATTGTTGGGCAGTTTCATTAACGTCCTCCCAGCGCGGTAACAACACACAACAACAGCAGTCAAGTTTTTGTCCCCCGTAAAGCAGTTCGTCTGCCGTAAACAGCGACGTTGTGACACTTTTAAACAGGACAATACTGCCATCTACTGTACATGCATATGTGACCCACCCATAATGGTGTCACATTTTTGTGTTGATTTATTTATTTTATTTTGTGGTTTGAATTCGTTTTTGGAGCTGTCATTCCACATTTATCAGTATTCACATTGGTCAGTAGGGGGCAGTAGGGCGTTTCTTCCCAATTGAATGCTATCACCTGCAGACCGGAAGTGTCTTGTCATTCTGATGAGCGCGACCAGTCTGTGAACGATTGAGACGTCCTGTGTGCTTTTTTCCTCCTGTATAACAGGTTAGTTTTGGTGAATCAACTCACTGAATAATATCCATGTGATCTTTATAAGTATAAGTACACATTCTGATGGTGGAGCCTAACTCTAAAGTGTTTGTGAGTTGTAGTTTGTATTTGTGAATGAATCCAGTGCACAGCTGCTGTAATCAATACAAAAAGGCGACGCGAGTGCGCAATGTTTATATAGGAACTTCTGATCCTAATTCAGACTCCCAAATTAGAGCTCCCGTTTTCTTATTGATTTTATAATGTATATTTGTATAATGTGTGTGTTCTGAAATAGTGACAGAGAATAGAACAAGGATGGACAATTCAACCCTTAACTCAACAATGAGTAGATGAGTGTTATGTGTAAATAAATGAACACTGAAATTCAAGTATTTCTTTTACATATATATATATATATATATACATGTAATAAAAAAAATATATATATAGCTAGAATTCACTGAAAGTCAAGTATTTCTTATATATATATATATATCTTAACCACACCCCCAAACCCCCACCCCCCACCTCCCGAAATCGGAGGTCTCAAGGTTGGCAAGTATGCGCTTACGTGCAGTGATTTCTCCAGATTCTCTGAACCTTTTGATGATATTACGGAGCGTAGATGGCTTGTCTTTGCAGTCTATTCAATTGATATAGAAGTTGAAAAGGATTTGCAAATCATTGTATTCTCTTTTTATTTACCAACGTGACAACTTCACTGCGTCTGGGGTTTGTATGATGACGTCATAATGAACACACTCCTAGCCGCAGGTATCTTGGCATTCTAAATTGAAATGTCCAAAGTCAGAATGTCATAATTTGTTATTAGGATTGAGCATATTTCCTTTTCTCTGTTCACGTTTATAGTGTGAAATTCCGAGCGTGTCACAATAATATTTAAAGGAGTCGACCTCACCAGGAAAAATGCACGGAATCGTCGCTCAGGCTGCCAATCTTCCGTAAACAAACCTAGATTCTCTCCCCCCCCCTGCAGATGTACTTGAACTACTTGGCCAACTACGTCCCCAACACCTGGAACTACGAACACGGCTGCAGCCACTGTGACGACCACGTCCTGGACTTGTCTCAGGTGAAAGTAAGTCCTGTTTCCCTTCACTTCAGGTTTATCTTCAGGCACGTCCTTGGGGATGTGGGGAGAGGCCGAGACAGTCGGTGCCATCATCGGTCAGTGACTGTCTAGACAGCGGGAGTCGGTTCTTGCTTGTCCTATTTTAACAGATAAGCCAGACTCCACCACCCCTTGACAAGATCAATGGGTTTTGTGCCTACTGGACCTTTTGGAGCCCATTAAAAGAACATAAGTGCAAGGGAAACTACTCCGGCGAGAGGAAGGCTGTCACCGCAGTGAACAGGATATGGCTTCTGGGGTTTTCAGAAGGGCTCATTTAAAGGGGTGTCACTGCTGACCAGAAGACTTCCTTGGAGTTTTAGACTTTGTCCACACTCACCAGTTATGGTGGTCACATGGAACATGTGCCACAGAGTTGAGCAAGGTCAAGAGGGAAGGAATGGTAAGAACTTGAAAACACTACAGGGTGTGTGGTGGCATCTGTTTAGAACGTTAAAGGGGAACATTATCACCAGACCTATGTAAGCGTCAATATACCATACCACACCATACCAACTTTATTTATAAAGCTGTTGTGTTTACTGAGAGGAGGTAACGGCAAACAGACACCAGGGGGCAGTATATACAATTATTTAATATATATATATATATATATATATATATATATATATATATATATATATATAATAATTCAATATATATATATATATATATATAATAATAATAATAACAAACACTACTGAACTAAGGAAATGGAGTGTGAACTAGGATACAAGAGTGTGTGGTGTAAGACTATGTGTAGAATTTAACTGAAGTGAGTGTTACCAACGTGTTGAACGAGATACGCGGAAGTCCAGGGGGCAGGCAGATGATCCGGGGCGAGAGCGAGGCGTCAGAATCCAGGGACGAGCAAGAGGTCGAGGAACGAAGGAGGCAGTCAGAGTCCAGAGGGAGATCCAGGGAAAAGTGAGATGCACAGCTCACTTTCCAGGTGACGAAGGGTACTGCGGGGACACGGGAGAAGACAAGGGACAAATCAAGGCACGGAGAGGAAACACGAATAGAGAGCATGAAGCTTGTTGCTTACGGTACACCATGAGAAAAACTAAGTTCCCGCGTCGATCCTAGGGTCCACTGGTCTTTTAACCAGCTCGCCCTCATCAGTTTCAGGTGTGATGATTGCCGGTGATTGATTGCAGCTGGTGGCTGCTGCAGGGCGGGGACGTGCGCGGCGCGTCCCTGGATGTGCGCACCCGTGGGCGTGTCCCGAGGTGCGCACAGACGGATGAGCGGCGTTGGCAGGAGCCTGAGCCGTAACAAAAGCCCTTTTAAGACAAGCACAGTTGAAAAACAAAGGGTTGTACACCACAAAGAAACGGAGGTAAAGGACAGACTAAAAAATAACATTTAAAACAGAAATAAAAATACACATTTAAAAAGCAAATATAAATTACCCTAAGAACAGTTTTGTTCGATAAAAACAGTTTAAAAGTTAAAAACAGTTCAAAAAGTTAAAAGCTAAAACAGTTTAAAGTCTCATGCTGGGTTAAAAGCCAGTGAATAAAAATGGGTTTTAAGAAGGGTCTTGAAAATAGCCAAAGAAGGGGCATGTCTCACATGGAGAGGGAGATCGTTCCAGAGTTTGGGACCCGCAACAGAGAAAGCTCTGTCCCCTCTGAGCTTGCGCTTTGTTTTTGGGTACCTCCAGGATCAGCTGATCAGCTGACCTGAGGGACCGGGTTGGGGCATAGAGGTGGAGCAGCTCAGAGAGGTAAGGTGGGACAAAACGAGTAAGATCATTTTAAAATGGACTCTAAAAGACACAGGCAGCCAGTGGAGGGAGGCTAAAACAGGAGTAATGTGCTCTCTTTTTCTTGTGTTAGTTAAAAGTCGGGCAGCTGCATTTTGGACCAGCTGCAGACGTGAGAGGGAGGATTGATTTATTCCTAAATACAAAGAGTTACAGTAATCCAGCCGAGATGTGATAAAGGCATGGATTACTGTCTCTAACTGTTGCCTAGAAAGAAGGTTTTTAACCTTGGCCAGCTGACGTAAATAAAAAAAGCTGGCTTTCACCACTGTGCCAATCTGACGGTCCAATTTAAAATCACAGTCAATACGAAAGCCCAGGTTGGTGACCATGGGCTTAACGTGCAAAGCCAAAGGGCCAAAGTCAACAGGGGGAGCTCACAGGTACCACTAGGTCCAAACACTATTACTTCTGTCTTCTTGTCATTGAAATTTAAGAAGTTTAGGGCCATCCAGGCCTTGATATCCTCAAGACAGGCAAGTAATGGCTGTATTGAAGAGGCATGATTTCTCTTTAACGGAAAATACATTTGTGTGTCATTGGCATAACAATGAAAAGAAATATCATGCTTTCTAAGGATTGAGCCCAGGGGAAGTAAATAAATAGAAAAGAGAAGTGGTCCCAAAACTGAGCCCTGTGGGACCCCACATGTCAAGGGAGCAACGGAGGATTCAGATCCAGCAACATTTACCGAGAAGGTCCTGTTAGTCAAATATGACTTCAGCCAACTCAAAGCAGTACCACAGATTCCCACTTGATGCTGCAGGCGGCTAATTAGAATATTATGGTCCACCGTATCAAATGCTGCTGTTAGATCCAGTAAAACTAAAATCACATGATCACCTAAATCTGTTGCTCGAAGGATGTCATTAAAAACCCTTAATAAAGCTGACTCGGTACTATGGAGGGGTTTAAACCCAGACTGAAAGACTTCTAAAACATCACAGTCCTCTAAAAAAGTGTTTAACTGGGTAAAAACAATCTTCTCCAAAATCTTTGAAAGGAAAGGCAGCTTAGAAATGGGTCTAAAATGGGCTAAAACTGAACTGTCCAGACCAGGTTTCTTTAAAAGCGGTTGAACCACGGCGTGTTTAAAACTGGTAGGAACTACTCCAGAAAACAGACTGCTATTTAAAATGTTAAGAACAGGCTGCCCTATGCAAGAAAACACTTCTTTAAAAAAAGGTAGGAGGGACAGCATCATGGGGGGAACCTGAGGGCTTCATATGATGAGTTAACTCTTGTAACTGCCGCAGAGTCACTTGCTCAAACTGATTAAAAACAGCAGAGTAGTTAAAGGGGACGGAAGGGTCAGAGGTCGGAACAGAAATGAGAGCCCTCGTTGTGGCAATCTTATCGATAAAATACTCTAAAAAGGCATTACCGTATTTTCCGCACTATAAGGCGCACCTAAAAACCACAAATGTTCTCAAAAGCTGACAGTGCGCCTTATAACCCGGTGCGCTTTATATATGGATAAATATTAAGATTCATTTTCATAAAGTTTCGGTCTCGCAACTTCGGTAAACAGCCGCCATCTTTTTTCCCCGTAGAACAGGAAGCGCTTCTTCTTCTACGCAAGCAACCGCCAAGGTAAGCACCCGCCCCCATAGAACAGGAAGCGCTTCTTCTTCTACTGTAAGCAACCACCCGCCCGCGTAGAAGAAGAAAAAGCGCGCGGATATACCGTACGTTTCATTTCCTTTGTGTGTTTACATCTGTAAAGACCACAAAATGGCTCCTACCAAGTGACAGGGATCCGGTTCATGAAAAGACGCAATCTCTCCATCCGCACACGGATTACTATTTCACAGCAACTGATATTCCTGTGAACCGCACTGTGGATACAACGGGAGCACGTACGGTGAATATTCGCACCACAGGGAATGAGAAGTCATCCTTCACTGTGGTTCTAGCTTGCCATGCTAATGGCCAGAAACTTCCACCCATGGTGATATTCAAAAGGAAGACCTTGCCAAAAGAGACCTTTCCAGCCGGCGTCATCATAAAAGCTAACTCGAAGGGATGGATGAAGAAAAGATGAGCGAGTGGTTAAGGTAAGTTTAAGTTTACGCGAAGAGGCCGGGTGGCTTTTTTCAGCAGCTCCGTCCATGTTGATATACGACTCCATGACTGTTTTTTTGACATTCCTTTAGCGCAGTTAGATGCGGCTTACAACACGGGGCGGCTTATGGGTGGACAAAGTTTTGAAATATGCCGTTCATTGAAGGCGCGGCTTATAACCCAGGGCGCCTTATGGTGCGGAAAATACGGTACACAATTCAGAGGAGGGTTCCAAACATGTAGGCTGAGGGGCATTAAGAACAGAGTCAATGGTTTTGAATAAAACACGAGGGTCAAGACTATTTGAGGCAATAATGTTTATATAACTTGATGTTGCATAAAAAAGACCATATATTTTTTTAACCGATTTCCGAACTCTAAATGGGTGAATTTTGGCGAATTAAACGCCTTTCTAATATTCGCAATCCGCCATTTTCTCAAACACCGAGTCAAATCAGCTCTGTTATTTTCCGGTTTTTTCGACTGTTTTCCGTACCTTGGAGACATCATGCCTCGTCGGTGTGTTGTCGGAGGGTGTAACAACACCAACAGGGACGGATTCAAGTTGCACCAGTGGCCCAAAGATGCCAAAGTGGCAAGAAATTGGACGTTTGTTCCGCACACTTTACCGACGAAAGCTATGCTACGACAGAGATGGCAAGAATGTGTGGATATCCTGCGACACTCAAAGCGGATGCATTTCCAACGATAAAGTCAAAGAAATCTGCCGCCAGACCCCCATTGAATCTGCCGGAGTTTGTGAGCAATTCAGGGACAAAGGGCCTCGGTAGCACGGCAAGCAATGGCGGCAGTTTGTTCCCGCAGACGAGCGAGCTAAACCCCCTGGATGTCTTGGCTCACACCCATACTTGCCAACCTTGAGACCTCCGATTTCGGGAGGTGGGGGGTGGGGGGGGGGTGGGACGTGGTCGGGGGTGGGGCGGGGGGCGTGGTTGGGGGCGTGGTTAAGAGAGAGAGAGATGTATATATATTTATATTTATATATATATATATATATATATATATATATATATATATATATATATATATATATATATAAGAAATACTTGACTTTCATTGAATTCTAGCTATATATATATATATATATATATATATATATATATATATATATATATATATACATATATATATATATATATATATATACATATATATTTTATTACATATATATATATATATATATATATATATATATATATATATATATATATATATATATATATATATATATATATATATATATATATATATATAAATATAAGAAATAGTTGAATTTCAGTGTTCATTTATTTACACATATACACACACATAACACTCATCTACTCATTGTTGAGTTAAGGGTTGAATTGTCCATCCTTGTTCTATTCTCTGTCACTATTTCAGAACGCACACATGATACAAATATACATTATAAAATCAATACGAAAACGGGAGCTCTAATTTTGGGAGTCTGAATTAGGATCAGAAGTTCCTATATAAACATTGCGTACTCACGTCGCCATTTTGTATTGACTACTGCAGCTGTGCACTGGATTCATTCACAAATACAAACTACAACTCAAAAACTCTTTAGAGTTAGGCTCCACCATCAGAATGTGTACTTAAACTTACAAAGATCACATGGATATTATTCAGTGAGTTGATTCACCAAAACTAACCTGTTATACAGGAGGAAAAAAGCACACAGGACGTTTCAATTGTTCACAGACTGGTCGCTCTCATCAGAATGACAAGACACTTCCGGTCTGCAGGTGATAGCATTCAATTGGGAAGAAACGCCCTACTGCCCCCTAATGACCAATGTGAATACTGATAAAAGTGTAATGACAGCTCCAAAAACGAATTCAAACCACAAAATAAACGAAATAAATCAACACAAAAATGTGACACATTATGGGTGGGTCACATATGCATGTACAACAGGCTGTCAACACGTCACTTAGGTCCGAATTTCGGGAGATTTTCGGGAGAAAATGTGTCCCGGGAGGTTTTCGGGAGAGACGCTGAATTTCGGGAGTCTCCCGGAAAATCCCGGGAGGGTTGGCAAGTATGCTCACACCGTCCCTTATGCCACCGAAGATGATCAAGAGAAGAATATCGACCCTAGCTTCCCTGGCCTGCAGATCAGCTTTCAGGAAAAGAGCGCGGATGAGGGTATGTCTACAGAATATATTAATTGATGAAAACTGGGCTGTCTGCACTCTCAAAGTGCATGTTGTGGCCAAATGTATTTCATATGCTGTAAACCTAGTTCATAGTTGTTAGTTTCCTTTAATGCCAAACAAACACATACCAATCGTTGGTTAGAAGGCGATCGCCGAATCCGTCCTCGCTTTCTCCCGTGTCGTTTTTGTCGGTTTCGCTTGCATACGGTTCAAACCGATATGGCTCAATAGCTTCGGTTTCTTCTTCAATTTGGTTTTCGCTACCTGCCTCCACACTACAACCATCCGTTTCAATACATGCGTAATCTGTTGAATCGCTTAAGCCGCTGAAATCCGAGTCTGAATCCGAGCTAATGTCGCTATACCTTTTTGAAGCTTTTTTTAGGGATATTGCGTGATGGGTAAAATTTTGAAAAAAACTTAGAAAAATAAAATAAGCCACTGGGAACTGATTTTTAATGGTTTTAACCATTCTGAAATTGTGACAAAGTTCCCCTTTAATAGTGCAAAATCAACTTTCAAAAAACAAACGAAAAAACATCAATGGTATATTAAATAAAATGTAAATTAAAAAAAATGTTACGCCTCTTTTCTATTTGCAGCCTTCTGAGGTAAATATCAAAATTAACTTGGTGGGCGGGGTTTGATGGTAGCGGGGGTGTATATTGTAGCGTCCCGGAAGAGTTAGTGCTGCGAGGGCTTCTGGGTATTTGTTCTGTTGTGTTTATGTTGTGTTACGGTGCGGATGTTCTCCCGAAATTTGTCATTCTTGTTGGGTTCACAGTGTGGCGCATATTTGTAACGGTGTTAAAGTTGTTTATACGGTCACCCTCAGTGTGCCTTGCATTCACTTATGTGTGTGTAAAAGCCGCATGTATTATGTGACTGGGCCGGCACGCTGTTTGTAGAGGTTGTAGAAGACGTTGAAGGCAGTGCCTTTAAGGCACGTCTCCAATAATGTTGGATGGAAATCGGGAGAATGGTTGCCCCGGGAGATTTTTCGGAAGGGGCACTGAAATTCGTGAGTCTCTCGGGAAAATATAATAAGCCACTGGGAACTGATTTTTAATGGTTTTAACCCTTCTGAAATTGTGATAATGTTCCCCTTTAACCGACTTCTGGAGCACAACACTGGTTATTTTTTTTGTGTACCTAATAATCGGTTTTATGCTTTTAATCTATTGCACATCACTAGTCAGCTCAATGGTGATCTACAAAATGGCCATAAGAGCATACTTGCCAACCTTGAGACCTCCGATTTTGGGAGGTGGGGGGGGGGGGGGGGGGGGGGTGGTAAGGGGGGGGCGTGGCTAAGAGGGGAAGAGTATATTGACAGCTAGAATTTACCAAGTCAAGTATTTCATACATACTGTATATATATGTGTATATATATACATTAGAGATGCGCGGTTTGCAACGCGGAGTCCGCGGATAATTCGCGGATTGGGCGGATGAAATTAAAAAAAATTAGATTTTATTCGCGGGTCGGGTCGGGTCGGGTCGGGTCGGGTCGGGTTGGGTCGGGCGGTTGAAATAAAAAAAAATTAGATTTTAAATAGATTCAGGCGGGTGGCAGTTAAACCAATTGGGAAATATATATACATAGTTAAATGTTGCTGGGGGCGCGTAACAGGGGTCACTCCGCGCGCAGTGCGCTCACGAAAGGGGTGGGGCTCACCCTGGTTGATATAGACAGCAGGACGGTGGCCATAGAAGTCGGAACCCGCTAAGGAGTGTGTAACAACCCACCTGCCGAATCAACTAGCCCTGAAAATGGATGGCGCTGGAGCGTCGGGCCCATATACCCGGCCGTCGCCGGCAGCGAGACGCGCTTGGAGGTGCGCTCAGCGCGGCTCCCATATGATTGCGCACTGGTGTGCGTCTGGGCCGTGACAGCGTGGCACGCGAATGTCTGTGCTGCATTGGATCAGTCTCCTTTCTTTAACAGGCAAAAGCTTTATAACCTCACTAATGCCTTGCATCGTCTATATTAGATATATAACAACGGGCGGGTGCGGTTCTGATCAAATGTTACATCGGGTGGATGGCGGATGGTTGACGACTTTCTGATGCGGTTGCGGATGAAATAATTGCCTATCCGCGCATCTCTAATATATATATATATATATATATATATATATATAAATATATTATATATATTTTCTTATTGATTTTATAATGTATATTTGTATAATGTGTGTGTTCTGAAATAGTGACAGAGAATAGAACAAGGATGGCCAATTCAACCCTTAACTCAACAATGAGTAGATGAGTGTTGTGTGTGTATATGTGTAAATAAATGAACACTGAAATTCAAGTATTTCTTTATATATATATATATATATATATATATATATATATATATACATCCTGAAAATATGTAAACAAAACTGTGTTTAAATAATTGATACTTCAAATTTGCATAAATATAAGATGAATATAACATAACTTGGCTTCTGAGAGCTTCAAAATGTAATGAATAAAATGCTAAAGTTGTTGATAAACAAGCAATTATTTTAATAATTAAATATGGTCATTTTAAATGAATTATTATGATAATTTCAAATTAATTATTTCAAATATGTTTATTTTAATGTACCGGTATAATTCTATGGCTGGATGTAATATGGAGTCAAAAAAAAAGTACAAATAAAAATACAATTAATTTTGATGTTTTTAGCAAAATATAATAAAAATTGATTTAGTTTTTTTTTTTTGATTAATAAATATATTTATTTTTAGGTAAGATAAACATAATAATACAATGTATCTCCTGTCTGGATGATTTAGTTCTTGTCACCCTGTTGTCCTCCCGTCGTGAAAAAAGGCGTAGACCTCCAGCTACGGCTGAAAATCGGGAGATTTTCGGGAGATTATTTGTCCCGGGAGGTTTTCGGGAGTCTCCCGGAAAATTCGGGAGGGTTGGCAAGTATGCATAAGAGACTCATGAGCTCAGTAAAATGAGTGATTCAAGACAGTTGCATGGAAAGCGGGGCTATAAAAGTGTTTCTTATTAACCTTATTAGTAGGTGTGGCTTTTATTTCTCACCACATTTTAGTTCGCTCATTTCTCAACTTGTCTAAAAGCAAAGTTTTGCTTGAGTCTTGAATGCTTTTCTTTAGTAAAAGAGCTTCCAGTCTGTTGGCTACAATCAGACTTTTACCGCCAAAGACAACAACAAAGCAGTCAATCACATCCTGGGGCTTTTTTTTTTTGTATTTATTTTTTTTGTCTCAGCGCATTGGCAACATTCTTCAAGCCAGACATTGCAAACCTTCAAATTATATGCCACTGCTCGCTGTTCCAGACCCCCCCGCTGTGAACTGGTCCCAGGGAGTCGCAGACCAGAGTGAACTTTAGTGGGTGAAGCTGAGTCTCGTGGGAAAATGTTCCCTCTTTCATTCTGTTTTCCTCGCTGAGTGTTTGCAGGCTGATCTCGGAATATCGAGTCCAATGTGGCAATGTGGGATGGAAGTTAGTCCACGCAGTCCTAAGTAGACAACAAAAAACCATTCCGTTCAGTTTCCACGCGCTGATATTAGTGAAATTTCTCAAATAATTTGGTTTCTTTAGTTTTCGCACCTATTGTGCGTGTGAAGTCCCAGATTACATACTCTATTTCTAATGAAACTGTTGTCCATACCCCAGGCCCGGCCCTAACCAATCTGGCGCCCTAGGCAAGATTTTAGGTGGCGCCCCCCCACATCGGCAGTGAAGTGTATATACTCACAAGAACCCGAATAGCTTTGTCTTTGACCTTTTTTTTTTACTTACAACTATACCTAATATATAAAGGGGTGGAAAAGTGACTATTACCTGCAGGGAAAACATTAGCTAACCAGAAGGCAATAATGTAAACAAAAAACACCTGCTTAAAAGATCTAATACAAATGTCCCTGAGGAATGTAAGGTGGGAGTACTGTAATTACCTAACGTTACATTATTATTTTCCATAACAATTTAGCCCCCTCCACAATATTAACCCGACGTTAAAACAGAACTAGCTATTTATTGATTAGCAATTGCCGAATCATGTAACATTAGCTTAATGCTAAAAAGCCAGGTTACTATCACATTCTGTAACAGACAAATAATTTCATGTAGGCTAACGTTACCTACCTGCTACCTCTGTCTTTTCTCGTTTCTCCTCTTCTTTTCTCTTTTTCCTTCCCTGGGCACCTGACAGTTTTGGCCGTTTTGACATCTTGTGTTGATTTTTTGATGTGGTGACGTCCAAAAAGAGTCATGATACAGGAAGGGAGGGGGCGCACCGTGCGGGGGGAGGAGGGGGGGCGTTATGTTGTAACAAATAATATTTCTATTAAATAGGCTTTACTTTGCATTTTAATTAACGTGAGATTAATTTTTTTGTATTTAGAAATAATAGTAACAACTTTTTTTTTTTTTTTTTTTTTCTCCAACATTTGTGGCACTGGCATGGCGCCCCCTGATGGACGGCGCCCTTAGCATTTGCCTATACGGCCTATGCCACGGGCCGGCCCTGCCATACCCCATACTTGCCAACCTTGAAACCTCCGATTTCGGGAGGTGGGGGAGGGGAGGCGTGGTCGGGGTGGGACGGGGGCGTGACTAAAAGGGGAGGAGTATATTTACAGCTAGAATTCACCAAGTCAAGTATTTCATATATATATATATATATATATATATATATATATATATATATATACACATATATATATATATATATATATATATATATATATATATATATATATATATATATATATATATATATATATATATATATATATATATATATATATATATGTATGTGTGGGAAAAAAATCACAAGACTATTTCATCTCTACAGGCCTGTTTCATGAGGGGGGGGTACCCTCAATCGTCAGGAGATTTTAATGGGAGCATTCACATACCATGGTTTATATAGGGCACAGAGTGGGTGGGTACAGGCTGGCCTAGGGGCGTGGTGATTGGCTCATGTGTTGCCTAGGAGGTGTTTCCGTCTATGGCGGCATGCTGTTACAATTTCGCTGCGCTTGTTGAGGGATGACAGGTCTGGACGGTAAATAATAAACAGTTTCTCTTTCAAGCATAGGTTGCATCTTTTATTACCACTATTGTAAGGTGTGCTGGATGCAAGAATTTGCCATGTTATTGAATATTCAACATTATTGTCTTTGAGGTCCCAAATGTGTTTGCTGAGTTCTGTGGTATTCCGCAGGTTTTGGTTCCTGAAAGAAGCCTTGTGATTGTTCCATCTGGTTTTGAATTCTCCCTCGGTTAATCCTACATATGTGTCGGATGTGTTAATGTCCTTGCGTATTACCTTAGATTGGTAGACAACTGATGTTTGTAAGCACCCCCCGTTGAGAGGGCAATCAGGTTTCTTTCGACAGTTGCAGCCTTTGTTGGTTTTGGAGTTGCTCTGTCCGGGGGCCGACGGCTCATTTGCAATTGTTTTGTTGTGGTTTGAGATGATTTGTCGTATATTGTTCAAACAGGCCTGTAGAGATGAAATAGTCTTGTGATTTTTTTCCCACACATACATATATATATATATATATATATATATATATATATATATATATATATATATATATATATATATATATATATATATATATATATATATTACAGATGCGCGGATAGGCAATTTATTTCATCCGCAACCGCGTCAGAAAGTCGTCAACCATCCGCCATCCACCCGATGTAACGTTTGATCAGAACTGCACCCGCCCGCCATCCGCCCGATCTAATATAGATGATGCAAGGCATTAGTGAGCCTGCCAACTACTCCGGTTTTCCCGTAATTCGTACGGTTTTCATCAACCTATTCCGGGTTTTTCATTAATTAAAAAAAAAAAAAAAGGGTGAAAACTACGCGAATTGCACCTTGTGCAGACAAGATTTTTCGATCGGACACGGAGGAATTAGCGATGTAAAAGACCACGTTGGGACAAAAAAAACACAAGTCTAATGCCGTTGCTAGCGATACAAGTGGAAAACTTTCAACGTTTTTCGTCGCCCAAACTGATTCTTTGGATGTGATAAATGCCGAAGTTTTATTTACGGAGGCAATAATTGAGCATGGATTTCCAATCGCACTGGCTGATCACATGGGACAGTTAAATGTTTGTAATGCAACCTTTAAAAATCATTACGCGGTGATCGCGGTCCCAAAAATAAACTTTTCTTGCATGATAATGTCCAGAAAAATTCGCTTCATATTACTATAGAGTCCTTTTAACGAATGAGTTTGATGGTTTATCACAAACCTTAAATGAAAGAAGTCCTTTGTTCTCCTGCACCATGGCCTTGCTTCGTGTTTGGTGCGCAATCCTGTCGGCTGTATTTCACAGCACGACATACTGTTAAAAGTGTTTATACTATTTATGCTTTCAAGTCCAAGTTGAAGAAATCTTGTTAAATGTTGACAGCATAACTACCAAAATACAGAAGTATGTCCTTAATATTTTTGCAGTGCTATTTCTGTTGAAAAGTTCAAATGATTACATTAGAGATGTGATGTGCCACTTTTCAAGTGTCTGATGGCTTCAATTAATTTTCATTAATTTTTCATATTTTGAATTCTTTTGAAAAGCTTACAAAAAAACTACATTTGAATTGTAATTCCATGCTATTGACAGGACTATTAATTTTAATGAAGTTAGCTTACCATGTTTACAGTATGATAGTTGTGATAGAAATGTGAATTTTAGGCACAGAATATTTTTTACAATTGAACAAGGCAGTAGATTATACAAGCTTGGACAGAAAGTTAATAATGACAACAATTTTTTTTTTAATGGAATTGTTTAGTACTGTTTTACCATTTGTTTACTGTAAAAAGTGTTTATACTGTTTATACTTTCAATTAACAAATTGAAGTCTTGTGAAAGGTTGACAGGATAACTGGCATTAACTGTCAAAATAATTTCAAACTATTGAAGTTAGCTTACAGAATAAACATGCCAATCAATATGATTTTTGCTGTAAGATTTTTGTTTTGAAAAGTCACTGTGACTGATAGAAAAGTGATGGTTTTAGCAACATTTTAACCTGTCTGAATGCTAATAATCATTTTGCGTCGGGGGGCGAAGCCCTGAACCCTCCACCAGGACTTTGTCCTGGACCTACCGGGGCCTGCGGCCCTTGGACCCTGGCTACTAGGTTTTTCTGATTTCAAAAGTTGGCAGGTATGGTGAGGTTATAAAGCTTTTGCCTGTTAAAGAAAGGAGACTGATCCAATGCAACACAGACATTCGCGTGCCACGCTGTCACGGCCCAGACGCACACCAGTGCGCAATCATATGGGAGCCGCGCTGAGCGCACCTCCAAGCGCGTCTCGCTGCCGGCGACGGCCGGGTATGGGCCCGACGCGCCAGCGCCATCCATTTTCAGGGCTAGTTGATTCGGCAGGTGGGTTGTTACACACTCCTTAGCGGGTTCCGACGTCCATGGCCACCGTCCTGCTGTCTATATCAACCAGGGTGAGCCCCACCCCTTTCGTGAGCGCACTGCGCGCGGAGTGACCCCTGTTACGCGCCCCCGGCAACAGGGGTGGCGGGCAGGTAAGCTGCGCGGGCGGAGCGCGCGGAGTGACCCCTGTTACGAGCCCCCGGCCACGGGGGTGGCGGGCAGGTAAGCTGCTTACCTGCTGCGCGTGACGCCGGCCGCGGCGAAAGCGGACGAGGCGGGGTGTCGGTGCGGTGCGGTGGGCGCGGTGGTGACCCTGGACGTGCGTCGGGCCCTTCTCGCGGATCGCCTCAGCTACGGCTCCCGGTGGGGCCCTCTCGGGGGAAGGGGCCTCGGTCCCGGACCCCGGCGAGGCGTCGGGGGCCTTCTCCGCTCCGTAAAAGTGTCCATCTCTTTTCTTTTTTTTTCTTCTGTTGTGGCATATGCTGCAGGTGCCTGCTCGTTTTTCGTATGTGGGTAACAACATTTAACTATGTATATATATTTCCCAATTGGTTTAACTGCCACCCGCCTGAATCTATTTAAAATCTTTTTTTTTTTTTATTTCAACCGCCCGACCCGACCCGACCCGTGGATAAAATCTAATTTTTTTAAATTTCATCCGCCCGATCCGCGGATAATCCGCAGACTCCGCGGTTGTGCCCGCAAACCGCACATATATATATATAAAATAAATACTTGAATTTCAGTGTTCATTTATTTACACATATACACACACATAACACTCATCTACTCATTGTTGAGTTAAGGGTTGAATTGTCCATCCTTGTTCTATTCTCTGTCACTATTTTTTCGAACCATGCTGAACACCCTCTCTGATGATGCATTGCTGTGTGGCACGCACAAAAGTGCTTTCATCAAATGCACTAGATGGCAGTATTGTCCTGTTTAAGAGTGTCACAACATTGCTGTTTACGGCAGACGAACTGCTTTACGGTAGACGAAAAACATGACTACTGTTGTTGTGTGTTGTTGCCGCGCTTGGAGGACGTTAATGAAACTGCCTAACAATAAACCCACATAAGAAACCAAGAACTCGCCCTCCATCATTCTACAGTCATAACGTGATTGGGCAGGTATGCTGTTTAAATTGTGGGTTAATACTCAAATAAAATATTTGTTATTATGGACCTGAGTCCGCCTGAATTTCGGGAGAAAATTTGTCCCGGGAGGTTTTCGGGAGAGGCGCAGAATTTCGGGAGTCTACCGGAAAATCCGGGAGGGTTGGCAAGTATGCCATACCCTAAGCCTGGGCAGTAAATCGATTGTATCGATAAATTCAAGTTTTTTTTAATGCAGACAATTTAAAAAAAATAAAAATTATCCTCTTGCTTGCACTTACTTCCTTAGCGGGGATTCACACACAAAACGCAAATGAAAGCAAGAGTTTTGTTACAAAGAAGAGAAAAGGGACATCAGTGGTTTAGATTTGCGGCAACAGGCGTGGAACAAATGACAGCACGCTGCAAAGGCTGTTTAAATTTTTTTTTTTTTTTTTTTTTTAAAAACAAACTTATTCCAGCATCTGAAACCGAAGCGTCCAGCCGAGTGCGGGAAATGCAACTTTTTACGAGGCTAACAAGAACATAAAAACAACCAAACTTCAGCTAAAAAGCATGTTCCTGTGTGATAAGAAAGGAGCAGAGTCACAGTCACTAAAGTTCTGGTTTCCAAACAGCAAAAAGCTTGTTTTTATCCAACCATTAAAACTATAGAGACCCCTCAATGCTACATGTTTGTGTACTCAAGTATTTTTATTCAAGAAAAAAATATATAAGTTTATACTTTATCGATCTCAAATGTTGTCAAATGTGTGTGGATGGTTGAAAAGTCAGAATGAGGTTTAAAAATGGTGCAACATTTTGAGAATTTAGGGCATTGCAGAACCATGAATACGTCCATTCATTTGAATGGGAATTTCCTGGAAATTTGGGAGTTTCAGGAAAACTGAAATTTCTGAAAATATTGATACTTGCACAATTGTTGTTAATGATATGAATGGGTTGGTGATTTGAAGTCTTGGAATAGTTTGAAAAATGTTGATAAAGTAACTCTTTGAATTGAGAACGGGTTTTCCAGAACTCCTGGAATTTCGGAAAAAATGGAAATTTCTATACAACAAAATAGGAGCATTGGTTGTCACAATTTGAGAGGAAAGTTTTGAAGGTGGAATGGTCAAAAACAGTTAAAACATGTAGACTGTGAAAACTTTCCAGGAAGAGGTAAAAAATAGGGCTTTGGAAAACTGGGAATTCCTGGAATGTTTTTCAATTTTGTAGTCGGATTGTCCAGGGTGAGTGAACAATCCGGATGTTGGAATGGTTCGAATCGCTGGAGAAATGTGGGATATGGAGAGGTTTGTGTATTAAATTTGGGAGTTTCAGGAAAACTGAAATTTCTGAAAATATTGATACTTGCACAATTGTTGTTAATGATATGAATGGGTTGGTGATTTGAAGTCTTGGAATAGTTTGAAAAATGTTGATAAAGTAACTGTTTGAATTGAGAACGGGTATTTCAGAACTCCTGGAATTTCAGAAAAAAATGGAAATTTCTATAAAACAAAATAGGAGCATTGGTTGTCACAATCTGAGAGGAAAGTTTTGAAGGTGGAATGGTCAAAAACAGTTAAAACATGTAGACTGTGAAAACTTTCCAGGAAGAGGTAAAAATGGGGCTTTGGAAAACTGGGAATTCCTGGAATGTTTTTCAATTTTGTCGTCGGATTGTCCAGGGTGAGTGAACAATCCGGATGTTGGAATGGTTCGAATCCCTTGAGAAATGTGGGATATGGAGAGGTTTGTGTATTGCCCATTCATTGTTAATAAGGAAGAACAATCAGGGAAATTACAGGAAAACCGGGAATTTTGGGAAAGGGAAAACATGTTTTACGTTCCGTATATCGGAAGAGTAGTGTGGGTGGATGGTAGAAATGTAATTTTAAGATTTTAAGGCATTGTAGAACTACTATTAATTTAAATGGGAGTTTACTAGAAATTTGTGAATTTCAGGAAAACTGAATTTCTGAAAATATTAATACTTGCACAATTGTTGTTGATGATATGAATGGGTTGGTGATTTGAAGTCTTGGAATAGTTTGAAAAATGTTGATAAAGTAACTGTTTGAATTGAGAACGGGTATTTCAGAACTCCTGGAATTTCGGAAAAAATTTAAATTTCTATAAAACAAAATTTTGGTTGTCACAATTTGAGAGGACATTTTTGAAGGTGGAATGGTCAAAAACAGTTAAAACATGTAGACTGTGAAAATTTTCCAGGAAGAGGTAAAAATAGGGCTTTGGAAAACTGGGAATTCCTGGAATGTTTTTCAATTTTGTAGTCGGATTGTCCAGGGTGAGTGAACAATCCGGATGTTGGAATGGTTCGAATCGCTTGAGAAATGTGGGATATGGAGAGGTTTGTGTATTAAATTTGGGAGTTTCAGGAAAACTGAAATTTCTGAAAATATTAATACTTGCACAATTGTTGTTGATGATATGAATGGGTTGGTGATTTGAAGTCTTGGAATAGTTTGAAAAATGTTGATAAAGTAACTGTTTGAATTGAGAACGGGTATTTCAGAACTCCTGGAATTTCGGAAAAAATTTAAATTTCTATAAAACAAAATTTTGGTTGTCACAATTTGAGAGGAAAGTTTTGAAGGTGGAATGGTCAAAAACTGTTAAAACATGTAGACTGTGAAAACTTTCCAGGAAGAGGTAAAAATAGGGTTTTGGAAAACTGGGAATTCCTGGAATGTTTTTCAATTTTGTCGTCGGATTGTCCAGGGTGAGTGAACAATCCGGATGTTGGAATGGTTCGAATCGCTTGAGAAATGTGGGATATGGAGAGGTTTGTGTATTGCCCATTCATTGTCAATGGGGGGGAACAATCAGGGAAATTACAGGAAAACCGGGAATTTTGGGAAAGGGAAAACATGTTTTACGTTCCGTATATCGGAAGAGTAGTGTGGGTGGATGGTAGAAATGTAATTTTAAGATTTTAGGTCATTGTAGAACTACTATTAATTTAAATGGGAGTTTCCTGGAAATTTGTGAATTTCAGGAAAACTGAATTTCTGAAAATATTAATACTTGCACAATTGTTGTTGATGATATGAATGGGTTGGTGATTTGAAGTCTTGGAATAGTTTGAAAAACGTTGATAAAGTAACTGTTTGAATTGAGAACGGGTATTTCAGAACTCCTGGAATTTCGGAAAAAATTGAAATTTCTATAAAACAAAATTTTGGTTGTCACAATTTGAGAGGAAAGTTTTGAAGGTGGAATGGTCAAAAACAGTTAAAACATGTAGACTGTGAAAACTTTCCAGGAAGAGGTAAAAAATAGGGCTTTGGAAAACTGGGAATTCCTGGAATGTTTTTCAATTTTGTCGTCGGATTGTCCAGGGTGAGTGAACAATCCGGATGTTGGAATGGTTCGAATCGCTTGAGAAATTTGGGATATGGAGAGGTTTGTGTATTGCCCATTCATTGTTAATAAGGAAGAACAATCAGGGAAATTACAGGAAAACCAGGAATTTTGGGAAAGGAAAAACATGTTTTATGTTATGTATATCGGAAGAGTAGTGTGGGTGGATGGTAGAAATGTAATTTTAAGATTTTAAGGCATTGTAGAACTACTATTAATTTAAATGGGAGTTTCCTGGAAATTTGTGAATTTCAGGAAAACTGAATTTCTGAAAATATTAATACTTGCACAATTGTTGTTGATGATATAAATGGGTTGGTGATTTGAAGTCTTGGAATAGTTTGAAAAATGTTGATAAAGTAACTGTTTGAATTGAGAACGGGTATTTCAGAACTCCTGGAATTTCGGAAAAAATTGAAATTTCTATAAAACAAAATTTTGGTTGTCACAATTTGAGAGGACATTTTTGAAGGTGGAATGGTCAAAAACAGTTAAAACATGTAGACTGTGAAAACTTTCCAGGAAGAGGTAAAAAATAGGGCTTTGGAAAACTGGGAATTCCTGGAATGTTTTTCAATTTTGTAGTCGGATTGTCCAGGGTGAGTGAACAATCCGGATGTTGGAATGGTTCGAATCGCTTGAGAAATGTGGGATATGGAGAGGTTTGTGTATTGCCCATTCATTGTCAATGGGGAGGAACAATCAGGGAAATTACAGGAAAACCGGGAATTTGGGGAAAGGGAAAACATGTTTTACGTTCCGTATATCGGAAGAGTAGTGTGGGTGGATGGTAGAAATGTAATTTTAAGATTTTAAGGCATTGTAGAACTACTATTAATTTAAATGGGAGTTTCCTGGAAATTTGTGAATTTCAGGAAAACTGAATTTCTGAAAATATTAATACTTGCACAATTGTTGTTGATGATATGAATGGGTTGGTGATTTGAAGTCTTGGAATAGTTTGAAAAATGTTGATAAAGTAACTGTTTGAATTGAGAACGGGTATTTCAGAACTCCTGGAATTTCGGAAAAAATTGAAATTTCTATAAAACAAAATTTTGGTTGTCACAATTTGAGAGGAAAGTTTTGAAGGTGGAATGGTCAAAAACAGTTAAAACATGTAGACTGTGAAAACTTTCCAGGAAGAGGTAAAAAATAGGGCTTTGGAAAACTGGGAATTCCTGGAATGTTTTTCAATTTTGTCGTCGGATTGTCCAGGGTGAGTGAACAATCCGGATGTTGGAATGGTTCGAATCGCTTGAGAAATTTGGGATATGGAGAGGTTTGTGTATTAAATTTGGGAGTTTCAGGAAAACTGAAATTTCTGAAAATATTGATACTTGCACAATTGTTGTTGATGATATGAATGGGTTGGTGATTTGAAGTCTTGGAATAGTTTGAAAAATGTTGATAAAGTAACTGTTTGAATTGAGAACGGGTATTCCAGAACTCCTGGAATTTCGGAAAAAATTGAAATTTCTATAAAACTAAATTTTGGTTGTCACAATTTGAGAGGAAAGTTTTGAAGGTGGAATGGTCAAAAACAGTTAAAACATGTAGACTGTGAAAACTTTCCAGGAAGAGGTAAAAAATAGGGCTTTGGAAAACTGGGAATTCCTGGAATGTTTTTCAATTTTGTAGTCGGATTGTCCAGGGTGAGTGAACAATCCGGATGTTGGAATGGTTCGAATCGCTTGAGAAATGTGGGATATGGAGAGGTTTGTGTATTGCCCATTCATTGTCAATGGGGAGGAACAATCAGGGAAATTACAGGAAAACCGGGAATTTTGGGAAAGGAAAAACATGTTTTATGTTATGTATATCGGAAGAGTAGTGTGGGTGGATGGTAGAAATGTAATTTTAAGATTTTAAGGCATTGTAGAACTACTATTAATTTAAATGGGAGTTTCGTGGAAATTTGTGAATTTCTGGAAAACTGAATTTCTGAAAATATTAATACTTGCACAATTGTTGTTGATGATATGAATGGGTTGGTGATTTTAAGTCTTGGAATAGTTTGAAAAATGTTGATAAAGTAACTGTTTGAATTGAGAACGGGTATTTCAGAACTCCTGGAATTTCGGAAAAAATTAAAATTTCTATAAAACAAAATTTTGGTTGTCACAATTTGAGAGGAAAGTTTTGAAGGTGGAATGGTCAAAAACAGTTAAAACATGTAGACTGTGAAAACTTTCCAGGATGAGGTAAAAAATAGGGCTTTGGAAAACTGGGAATTCCTGGAATGTTTTTCAATTTTGTAGTCGGATTGTCCAGGGTGAGTGAACAATCCGGATGTTGGAATGGTTCGAATCGCTTGAGAAATGTGGGATATGGAGAGGTTTGTGTATTAAATTTGGGAGTTTCAGGGAAAACTGAAATTTCTGAAAATATTGATACTTGCACAATTGTTGTTAATGATATGAATTGGTTGGTGATTTGAAGTCTTGGAATAGTTTGAAAAATGTTGATAAAGTAACAGTTTGAATTGAGAACGGGTATTTCAGAACTCCTGGAATTTCGGAAAAAATGGAAATTTCTATACAACAAAATAGGAGCATTGGTTGTCACAATTTGAGAGGAAAGTTTTGAAGGTGGAATGGTCAAAAACAGTTAAAACATGTAGACTGTGAAAACTTTCCAGGAAGAGGTAAAAATAGGGCTTTGGAAAACTGGGAATTCCTGGAATGTTTTTCAATTTTGTAGTCGGATTGTCCAGGGTGAGTGAACAATCCGGATGTTGGAATGGTTCGAATCGCTTGAGAAATGTGGGATATGGAGAGGTTTGTGTATTGAACATTTATTGTCAATGGGGAGGAACAATCAGGGAAATTACAGGAAAACCGAGAATTTTGGGAAAGGAAAAACATGTTTTACGTTCCGTATATCGGAAGAGTAGTTTAGGTGGATGGTAGAAATGTAATTTTAAGATTTTAGGGCATTGTAGAACTACTATTAATTTAAATGGGAGTTTCCTGGAAATTTGTGAATTTCAGGAAAACTGAATTTCTGAAAATATTAATACTTGCACAATTGTTGTTGATGATATGAATGGGTTGGTGATTTGAAGTCTTGGAATAGTTTGAAAAATGTTGATAAAGTAACTGTTTGAATTGAGAACGGGTATTTCAGAACTCCTGGAATTTCGGGAAAAATGGAAATTTCTATAAAACAAAATTTTGGTTGTCACAATTTGAGAGGAAAATTTTGAAGGTGGAATGGTCAAAAACAGTTAAAACATGTAGACTGTGAAAACTTTCCAGGAAGAGGTAAAAATAGGGCTTTGGAAAACTGGGAATTCCTGGAATGTTTTTCAATTTTGTAGTCGGATTGTCCAGGGTGAGTGAACAATCCGGATGTTGGAATGGTTCGAATCGCTTGAGAAATGTGGGATATGGAGAGGTTTGTGTATTGCCCATTCATTGTCAATGGGGAGGAACAATCAGGGAAATTACAGGAAAACCGGGAATATTGGGAAAGGGAAAACATGTTTTACGTTCCGTATATCGGAAGAGTAGTGTGGGTGGATGGTAGAAATGTAATTTTAAGATTTTAAGGCATTGTAGAACTACTATTAATTTAAATGGGAATTTACTAGAATTTTGTGAATTTCAGGAAAACTGAATTTCTGAAAATATTAATACTTGCACAATTGTTGTTGATGATATGAATGGGTTGGTGATTTGAAGTCTTGGAATAGTTTGAAAAATGTTGATAAAGTAACTGTTTGAATTGAGAACGGGTATTTCAGAACTCCTGGAATTTCGGAAAAAATTGAAATTTCTATAAAACAAAATTTTGGTTGTCACAATTTGAGAGGAAATTTTTGAAGGTGGAATGGTCAAAAACAGTTAAAACATGTAGACTGTGAAAACTTTCCAGGAAGAGGTAAAAATGGGGCTTTGGAAAACTGGGAATTCCTGGAATGTTTTTCAATTTTGTCGTCAGATTGTCCAGGGTGAGTGAACAATCCGGATGTTGGAATGGTTCGAATCGCTTGAGAAATGTGGGATATGGAGAGGTTTGTGTATTGCCCATTCATTGTCAATGGGGAGGAACAATCAGGGAAATTACAGGAAAACCGGGAATTTGGGGAAAGGGAAAACATGTTTTACGTTCCGTATATCGGAAGAGTAGTGTGGGTGGATGGTAGAAATGTAATTTTAAGATTTTAAGGCATTGTAGAACTACTATTAATTTAAATGGGAGTTTCCTGGAAATTTGTGAATTTCAGGAAAACTGAATTTCTGAAAATATTAATACTTGCACAATTGTTGTTGATGATATGAATGGGTTGGTGATTTGAAGTCTTGGAATAGTTTGAAAAATGTTGATAAAGTAACTGTTTGAATTGAGAACGGGTATTTCAGAACTCCTGGAATTTCGGAAAAAATTGAAATTTCTATAAAACTAAATTTTGGTTGTCACAATTTGAGAGGAAAATTTTGAAGGTGGAATGGTCAAAAACAGTTAAAACATGTAGACTGTGAAAACTTTCCAGGAAGAGGTAAAAAATAGGGCTTTGGAAAACTGGGAATTCCTGGAATGTTTTTCAATTTTGTAGTCGGATTGTCCAGGGTGAGTGAACAATCCGGATGTTGGAATGGTTCGAATCGCTTGAGAAATGTGGGATATGGAGAGGTTTGTGTATTGCCCATTCATTGTCAATGGGGAGGAACAATCAGGGAAATTACAGGAAAACCGGGAATTTGGGGAAAGGGAAAACATGTTTTACGTTCCGTATATCAGAAGAGTAGTGTGGGTGGATGGTAGAAATGTAATTTTAAGATTTTAAGGCATTGTAGAACTACTATTAATTTAAATGGGAATTTACTAGAATTTTGTGAATTTCAGGAAAACTGAATTTCTGAAAATATTAATACTTGCACAATTGTTGTTGATGATATGAATGGGTTGGTGATTTGAAGTCTTGGAATAGTTTGAAAAATGTTGATAAAGTAACTGTTTGAATTGAGAACGGGTATTTCAGAACTCCTGGAATTTCGGAAAAAATTGAAATTTCTATAAAACAAAATTTTGGTTGTCACAATTTGAGAGGAAATTTTTGAAGGTGGAATGGTCAAAAACAGTTAAAACATGTAGACTGTGAAAACTTTCCAGGAAGAGGTAAAAAATAGGGCTTTGGAAAACTGGGAATTCCTGGAATGTTTTTCAATTTTGTCGTCGGATTGTCCAGGGTGAGTGAACAATCCGGATGTTGGAATGGTTCGAATCGCTTGAAAAATGTGGGATATGGAGAGGTTTGTGTATTGAACATTTATTGTCAATGGGGAGGAACAATCAGGGAAATTACAGGAAAACCGGGAATATTGGTAAAGGGAAAACATGTTTTACGTTCCGTATATCGGAAGAGTAGTGTGGGTGGATGGTAGAAATGTAATTTTAAGATTTTAAGGCATTGTAGAACTACTATTAATTTAAATGGGAGTTTCCTGGAAATTTGTGAATTTCAGGAAAACTGAATTTCTGAAAATGTTAATACTTGCACAATTGTTGTTGATGATATGAATGGGTTGGTGATTTGAAGTCTTGGAATAGTTTGAAAAATGTTGATAAAGTAACTGTTTGAATTGAGAACGGGTATTTCAGAACTCCTGGAATTTCGGAAAAAATGGAAATTTCTATAAAACAAAATAGGAGCATTGGTTGTCACAATTTGAGAGGAAAGTTTTGAAGGTGGAATGGTCAAAAACAGTTAAAACATGTAGACTGTGAAAACTTTCCAGGAAGAGGTAAAAAATAGGGCTTTGGAAAACTGGGAATTCCTGGAATGTTTTTCAATTTTGTAGTCGGATTGTCCAGGGTGAGTGAACAATCCGGATGTTGGAATGGTTCGAATCCCTTGAGAAATGTGGGATATGGAGAGGTTTGTGTATTGCCCATTCATTGTCAATGGGGAGGAACAATCAGGGAAATTACAGGAAAACCGGGAATATTGGTAAAGGGAAAACATGTTTTACGTTCCGTATATCGGAAGAGTAGTGTGGGTGGATGGTAGAAATGTAATTTTAAGATTTTAAGGCATTGTAGAACTACTATTAATTTAAATGGGAGTTTCCTGGAAATTTGTGAATTTCAGGAAAACTGAATTTCTGAAAATATTAATACTTGCACAATTGTTGTTGATGATATGAATGGGTTGGTGATTTGAAGTCTTGGAATAGTTTGAAAAATGTTGATAAAGTAACTGTTTGAATTGAGAACGGGTATTTCAGAACTCCTGGAATTTCGGAAAAAATTGAAAATTCTATAAAACAAAATTTTGGTTGTCACAATTTGAGAGGAAATTTTTGAAGGTGGAATGGTCAAAAACAGTTAAAACATGTAGACTGTGAAAACTTTCCAGGAAGAGGTAAAAATGGGGCTTTGGAAAACTGGGAATTCCTGGAATGTTTTTCAATTTTGTCGTCAGATTGTCCAGGGTGAGTGAACAATCCGGATGTTGGAATGGTTCGAATCGCTTGAGAAATGTGGGATATGGAGAGGTTTGTGTATTGCCCATTCATTGTCAATGGGGAGGAACAATCAGGGAAATTACAGGAAAACCGGGAATTTGGGGAAAGGGAAAACATGTTTTACGTTCCGTATATCGGAAGAGTAGTGTGGGTGGATGGTAGAAATGTAATTTTAAGATTTTAAGGCATTGTAGAACTACTATTAATTTAAATGGGAGTTTCCTGGAAATTTGTGAATTTCAGGAAAACTGAATTTCTGAAAATATTAATACTTGCACAATTGTTGTTGATGATATGAATGGGTTGGTGATTTGAAGTCTTGGAATAGTTTGAAAAATGTTGATAAAGTAACTGTTTGAATTGAGAACGGGTATTTCAGAACTCCTGGAATTTCGGAAAAAATTGAAATTTCTATAAAACTAAATTTTGGTTGTCACAATTTGAGAGGAAAATTTTGAAGGTGGAATGGTCAAAAACAGTTAAAACATGTAGACTGTGAAAACTTTCCAGGAAGAGGTAAAAAATAGGGCTTTGGAAAACTGGGAATTCCTGGAATGTTTTTCAATTTTGTAGTCGGATTGTCCAGGGTGAGTGAACAATCCGGATGTTGGAATGGTTCGAATCGCTTGAGAAATGTGGGATATGGAGAGGTTTGTGTATTGCCCATTCATTGTCAATGGGGAGGAACAATCAGGGAAATTACAGGAAAACCGGGAATTTGGGGAAAGGGAAAACATGTTTTACGTTCCGTATATCAGAAGAGTAGTGTGGGTGGATGGTAGAAATGTAATTTTAAGATTTTAAGGCATTGTAGAACTACTATTAATTTAAATGGGAATTTACTAGAATTTTGTGAATTTCAGGAAAACTGAATTTCTGAAAATATTAATACTTGCACAATTGTTGTTGATGATATGAATGGGTTGGTGATTTGAAGTCTTGGAATAGTTTGAAAAATGTTGATAAAGTAACTGTTTGAATTGAGAACGGGTATTTCAGAACTCCTGGAATTTCGGAAAAAATTGAAATTTCTATAAAACAAAATTTTGGTTGTCACAATTTGAGAGGAAATTTTTGAAGGTGGAATGGTCAAAAACAGTTAAAACATGTAGACTGTGAAAACTTTCCAGGAAGAGGTAAAAAATAGGGCTTTGGAAAACTGGGAATTCCTGGAATGTTTTTCAATTTTGTCGTCGGATTGTCCAGGGTGAGTGAACAATCCGGATGTTGGAATGGTTCGAATCGCTTGAAAAATGTGGGATATGGAGAGGTTTGTGTATTGAACATTTATTGTCAATGGGGAGGAACAATCAGGGAAATTACAGGAAAACCGGGAATATTGGTAAAGGGAAAACATGTTTTACGTTCCGTATATCGGAAGAGTAGTGTGGGTGGATGGTAGAAATGTAATTTTAAGATTTTAAGGCATTGTAGAACTACTATTAATTTAAATGGGAGTTTCCTGGAAATTTGTGAATTTCAGGAAAACTGAATTTCTGAAAATATTAATACTTGCACAATTGTTGTTGATGATATGAATGGGTTGGTGATTTGAAGTCTTGGAATAGTTTGAAAAATGTTGATAAAGTAACTGTTTGAATTGAGAACGGGTATTTCAGAACTCCTGGAATTTCGGAAAAAATGGAAATTTCTATAAAACAAAATAGGAGCATTGGTTGTCACAATTTGAGAGGAAAGTTTTGAAGGTGGAATGGTCAAAAACAGTTAAAACATGTAGACTGTGAAAACTTTCCAGGAAGAGGTAAAAAATAGGGCTTTGGAAAACTGGGAATTCCTGGAATGTTTTTCAATTTTGTAGTCGGATTGTCCAGGGTGAGTGAACAATCCGGATGTTGGAATGGTTCGAATCCCTTGAGAAATGTGGGATATGGAGAGGTTTGTGTATTGCCCATTCATTGTCAATGGGGAGGAACAATCAGGGAAATTACAGGAAAACCGGGAATATTGGTAAAGGGAAAACATGTTTTACGTTCCGTATATCGGAAGAGTAGTGTGGGTGGATGGTAGAAATGTAATTTTAAGATTTTAAGGCATTGTAGAACTACTATTAATTTAAATGGGAGTTTCCTGGAAATTTGTGAATTTCAGGAAAACTGAATTTCTGAAAATATTAATACTTGCACAATTGTTGTTGATGATATGAATGGGTTGGTGATTTGAAGTCTTGGAATAGTTTGAAAAATGTTGATAAAGTAACTGTTTGAATTGAGAACGGGTATTTCAGAACTCCTGGAATTTCGGAAAAAATTGAAAATTCTATAAAACAAAATTTTGGTTGTCACAATTTGAGAGGAAATTTTTGAAGGTGGAATGGTCAAAAACAGTTAAAACATGTAGACTGTGAAAACTTTCCAGGAAGAGGTAAAAAAATAGGGCTTTGGAAAACTGGGAATTCCTGGAATGTTTTTCAATTTTGTAGTCGGATTGTCCAGGGTGAGTGAACAATCCGGATGTTGGAATGGTTCGAATCGCTTGAGAAATGTGGGATATGGAGAGGTTTGTGTATTGCCCATTCATTGTCAATGGGGAGGAACAATCAGGGAAATTACAGGAAAACCGGGAATTTGGGGAAAGGGAAAACATGTTTTACGTTCCGTATATCAGAAGAGTAGTGTGGGTGGATGGTAGAAATGTAATTTTAAGATTTTAAGGCATTGTAGAACTACTATTAATTTAAATGGGAATTTACTAGAATTTTGTGAATTTCAGGAAAACTGAATTTCTGAAAATATTAATACTTGCACAATTGTTGTTGATGATATGAATGGGTTGGTGATTTGAAGTCTTGGAATAGTTTGAAAAATGTTGATAAAGTAACTGTTTGAATTGAGAACGGGTATTTCAGAACTCCTGGAATTTCGGAAAAAATTGAAATTTCTATAAAACAAAATTTTGGTTGTCACAATTTGAGAGGAAATTTTTGAAGGTGGAATGGTCAAAAACAGTTAAAACATGTAGACTGTGAAAACTTTCCAGGAAGAGGTAAAAAATAGGGCTTTGGAAAACTGGGAATTCCTGGAATGTTTTTCAATTTTGTCGTCGGATTGTCCAGGGTGAGTGAACAATCCGGATGTTGGAATGGTTCGAATCGCTTGAAAAATGTGGGATATGGAGAGGTTTGTGTATTGAACATTTATTGTCAATGGGGAGGAACAATCAGGGAAATTACAGGAAAACCGGGAATATTGGTAAAGGGAAAACATGTTTTACGTTCCGTATATCGGAAGAGTAGTGTGGGTGGATGGTAGAAATGTAATTTTAAGATTTTAAGGCATTGTAGAACTACTATTAATTTAAATGGGAGTTTCCTGGAAATTTGTGAATTTCAGGAAAACTGAATTTCTGAAAATGTTAATACTTGCACAATTGTTGTTGATGATATGAATGGGTTGGTGATTTGAAGTCTTGGAATAGTTTGAAAAATGTTGATAAAGTAACTGTTTGAATTGAGAACGGGTATTTCAGAACTCCTGGAATTTCGGAAAAAATGGAAATTTCTATAAAACAAAATAGGAGCATTGGTTGTCACAATTTGAGAGGAAAGTTTTGAAGGTGGAATGGTCAAAAACAGTTAAAACATGTAGACTGTGAAAACTTTCCAGGAAGAGGTAAAAAATAGGGCTTTGGAAAACTGGGAATTCCTGGAATGTTTTTCAATTTTGTAGTCGGATTGTCCAGGGTGAGTGAACAATCCGGATGTTGGAATGGTTCGAATCCCTTGAGAAATGTGGGATATGGAGAGGTTTGTGTATTGCCCATTCATTGTCAATGGGGAGGAACAATCAGGGAAATTACAGGAAAACCGGGAATATTGGTAAAGGGAAAACATGTTTTACGTTCCGTATATCGGAAGAGTAGTGTGGGTGGATGGTAGAAATGTAATTTTAAGATTTTAAGGCATTGTAGAACTACTATTAATTTAAATGGGAGTTTCCTGGAAATTTGTGAATTTCAGGAAAACTGAATTTCTGAAAATATTAATACTTGCACAATTGTTGTTGATGATATGAATGGGTTGGTGATTTGAAGTCTTGGAATAGTTTGAAAAATGTTGATAAAGTAACTGTTTGAATTGAGAACGGGTATTTCAGAACTCCTGGAATTTCGGAAAAAATTGAAAATTCTATAAAACAAAATTTTGGTTGTCACAATTTGAGAGGAAATTTTTGAAGGTGGAATGGTCAAAAACAGTTAAAACATGTAGACTGTGAAAACTTTCCAGGAAGAGGTAAAAAAATAGGGCTTTGGAAAACTGGGAATTCCTGGAATGTTTTTCAATTTTGTAGTCGGATTGTCCAGGGTGAGTGAACAATCCGGATGTTGGAATGGTTCGAATCGCTTGAGAAATGTGGGATATGGAGAGGTTTGTGTATTGCCCATTCATTGTTAATAAGGAAGAACAATCGGGGAAATTACAGGAAAACCAGGAATTTTGGGAAAGGAAAAACATGTTTTATGTTATGTATATCGGAAGAGTAGTGTGGGTGGATGGTAGAAATGTAATTTTAAGATTTTAAGGCATTGTAGAACTACTATTAATTTAAATGGGAGTTTCCTGGAAATTTGTGAATTTCAGGAAAACTGAATTTCTGAAAATATTAATACTTGCACAATTGTTGTTGATGATATGAATGGGTTGGTGATTTGAAGTCTTGGAATAGTTTGAAAAATGTTGATAAAGTAACTGTTTGAATTGAGAACGGGTATTTCAGAACTCCTGGAATTTCGGAAAAAATGGAAATTTCTATAAAACAAAATAGGAGCATTGGTTGTCACAATTTGAGAGGAAAGTTTTGAAGGTGGAATGGTCAAAAACAGTTAAAACATGTAGACTGTGAAAACTTTCCAGGAAGAGGTAAAAATAGGGCTTTGGAAAACTGGGAATTCCTGGAATGTTTTTCAATTTTGTCGTCGGATTGTCCAGGGTGAGTGAACAATCCGGATGTTGGAATGGTTCGAATCGCTTGAGAAATGTGGGATATGGAGAGGTTTGTGTATTGCCCATTCATTGTCAATGGGGGGGAACAATCAGGGAAATTACAGGAAAACCGGGAATTTGGGGAAAGGAAAAACATGTTTTATGTTATGTATATCGGAAGAGTAGTGTGGGTGGATGGTAGAAATGTAATTTTAAGATTTTAAGGCATTGTAGAACTACTATTAATTTAAATGGGAGTTTCCTGGAAATTTGTGAATTTCAGGAAAACTGAATTTCTGAAAATATTAATACTTGCACAATTGTCTTAGATTATTTGAAATGATTTGTGTTGGAATTTTTAGGAATCGGTTGAAACATGTTGATGTAAATAACAGTTTGAATTGAGAATGGGTATTTCGGAATTCCTGGAATTTCGGGAAAACTGGCAATTTCTACACCAAAAAAAGAGGGACGTTTGTTGTCCTAACTAAGAAGAAAGTTTTGAAGGTGGAATGGTCAAAAACGATTGAAAAATTGGGGACTCTGAAAACCTTTCAGGAAAATCTGGGAATTTGAGAATTCCTGGAATTCTTTTTTTACCTTAGTAGTTTTATTGTCCAAGGTGAGTGGAGTGTGTGGATGTTGGAATGCATTAAATCTGATGAAAAATGTGGGAGTTGTGCACATTTGGAAAATGGCCTATTCATTTCCAAAAAGTCCGGGAAAACCGGGAATTCTGGGTAATCCGGGATATCCGGTCAAGCCAAACGCTTTGATACTTGAATGGTTCCGATTGGATGAAAACTGTGGGCTGTGGAGCGCACCAAACTTTTGCAACAAAATAATAAATGTTTGGGTGTAGAATATTATATGAGTGAATGTTTGGACATTAACACAATAATAATAATAATAATAATAATAATACATTATATTTTGGTGTATAATCTTATATGAGTGAATGTTTGGGCATTCTCACAATAATAATAATAAATAGATGCTATTTTGGTGTTGAATCTTACATGAGTGAATGTTTGGACATTACACATTAATAATAATCATAATAATAATAAATTATATTTTGGTGTATAATCTTATATGAGTGAATGGACATTCTCACAATAATAATAATAAATAGATGCTATTTTGGTGTCAAATCTTACAAGAGTGAATGTTTGGACATTAACACAATAATAATAACAATACATTATATTTTGGTGTACAATCTTATATGAGTGAATGTTTGGGCATTCTCACAATAATAATAATAAATAGATGCTTTTTTGGTGTTGAATCTTACATGGGTGAATGTTTGGACATTACACATTAATAATAATCATAATAATAGTAAATTATATTTTGGTGTATAATCTTATATGAGTGAATGGACATTCTCACAATAATAATAATAAATAGATGCTATTTTGGTGTTGAATCTTATATGAGTGAATGTTTGGACATTAACACAATAATAATAATAATAATAATAATAATAATAAATAGATTATATTTTGGTGTATAATATATGAGTGAATGTTTGGACATTCTCACAGTAGTAATAATAACAATAATGATAATACAAATATACTATTTTGGTGTCGAATCTTACATGAGTGAATGTTTGGATATTAACACAATAATAATAATAATAATAATAATACATTATATTTTGGTGTATAATCTTATATGAGTGAATGTTTGGACATTCTCACAGTAATATTAATAAATAGGTGCTATTTTGGTGTCGAATCTTACATGAGTGACATTAATACAATAATAATAATAATAATAATAATAATAAATTATATTTTGGTGTATAATATATGAGTGAATGTTTGGACATTCTTACAGTAATAATAATAAATATATACTATTTTGGTGTCGAATCTTACATGAGTGAATGTTTGGACATTAACACAATAATAATAATAATAATAATAAATTATATTTTGGTGTATAATATATGAGTGAATGTTTGGACATTATCACAATAATAATGATAATTAGATGCTATTTTGGTGTTGAATCATACATGAATGAATGTTTAGACATTAACACAATAATAATAATAATAATAATAAATAGATTATATTTTGGTGTATAATCTTATATGAGTGAATGTTTGGACATTCTCACAGTAATAATAATAATAATAATAATAAATAGATGCTATGTTGGTGTCGAATCTTAGATGAGTGAATGTTTGGACATTAACACAATAATAAAAATAATAATAAATTAGATTTTGGTGTATAATCTTATATGAGTGAATGTATGGACATTCTCACAATAATAATAATAAATAGATGCTATTTTGGTGTTGAATCTTACATGAGTGAATGCTTCGACATTAACACAATAATAATAATAATAATAATAATAATAATAAATTATATTTTGGTGTATAATATGAGTGAATGTTTGGACATTCTTACAATAATAATAATAAGTAGATGCTATTTTGGTGTTGAATCGTATATGAATGAATGTTTGAACATTAACACAATAATAATAATAATAATAAATAGATTATATTTTGGTGTATAATCTTATATGAGTGAATGTTTGGACATTCTCACAGTAATAATAATAATAATAATAATAAATAGATGCTATTTTGGTGTCGAATCTTACATGAGTGAATGTTTGGACATCGACACAATAATAATAAATTATATTTTGGTGTATAATCTTATATGAGTGATTGTTTGGACATTCTCACAATAATAATAATAAATAAATGCTATTTTGGTGTAGAATCTTACATGAGTGAATGTTTGGACATTAACACAATAATAATAATAATAATAATAATGAATTATATTTTGGTGTATAATCTTATATGAGTGAATGTTTGGACATAATAATAAGTAGATGCTATTTTGGTGTTGAATCTTATATGAATGAATGTTTGAACATTAACACAATAATAATAATAATAAACAGATTATATTTTGGTGTATAATCTTATATGAGTGAATGTTTGGACATTTTCACAGTAATAATAATAATAATAATAATAATAATAAATAGATGCTATTTTGGTGTCCAATCTCAAATGAATGTTTGGACATTAACACAATAATAAAAATATTAATAAATTAGATTTTGGTGTATAATCTTATATGAGTGAATGTATGGACATTATCACAATAATAATAATAAATAGATGCTATTTTGGTGTTGAATCTTACATGAGTGAATGCTTGGACATTAACACAATAATAATAATAATAATAATAATAATAAATTATATTTTGGTGTATAATATGAGTGAATGTTTGGACATTCTCACAATAATAATAATAAATAAATGCTATTTTGGTGTTGAATCTTACATGAGTGAATGTTTGGACATTAACACAATAATAATAATAATAATAATAATAATAAATTATATTTTGGTGTATACTCTTATGAGTGAATGTTTGGACATTCTTACAATAATAATAATAAGTAGATGCTATTTTGGTGTTGAATCGTATATGAATGAATGTGTGAACATTAACACAATAATAATAATAATAAGTAGATTATATTTTGGTGTGTAATCTTATATGAGTGAATGTTTGGACATTCTCACAGTAATAATAATAATAATAATAATGATAATAAATAGATGATATTTTGGTGTCGAATCTTAGATGAGTGAATGTTTGGACATCAACACAATAATAATAAATTATATTTTGGTGTATAATCTTATATAAGTGAATGTTTGGACATTCTCACAATAATAATAATAAATAAATGCTATTTTGGTGTTGAATCTTACATGAGTGAATGTTTGGACATTAACACAATAATAATAATAATAATAATAATAATAATAATAATAAATCATATTTTGGTGTATACTCTTATGAGTGAATGTTTGGACATTCTTACAATAATAATAATAAGTAGATGCTATTTTGGTGTTGAATCGTATATGAATGAATGTTTGAACATTAACACAATAATAATAATAATAAGTAGATTATATTTTGGTGTATAATCTTATATAAGTGAATGTTTGGACATTCTCACAATAATAATAATAAATAAATGCTATTTTGGTGTCGAATCTTACATGAGTGAATGTTTGGACATTAACACAATAATAATAATAATAATAATAAATTATATTTTGGTGTATACTCTTATGAGTGAATGTTTGGACATTCTTACAATAATAATAATAAGTAGATGCTATTTTGGTGTTGAATCGTATATGAATGAATGTTTGAACATTAACACAATAATAATAATAATAATAAATACCGGTAGATTATATTTTGGTGTATAATCTTATATGAGTGAATGTTTGGACATTCTCACAGTAATAATAATAATAATAATAAATAGATGCTATTTTGGTGTCAAATCTCAGATGAGTGAATGTTTGGACATTAACACAATAATAAAAATATTAATAAATTAGATTTTGGTGTATAATCTTATATGAGTGAATGTATGGACATTATCACAATAATAATAATAAATATATGCTATTTTGGTGTTGAATCTTACATGTGTGAATGCTTGGACATTAACACAATAATAATAATAATAATAATAATAATAATAATAATAATAATAATAATAATAATAAATTATATTTTGGTGTATACTCTTATGAGTGAATGTTTGGACATTCTTACAATAATAATAATAAGTAGATGCTATTTTGGTGTTGAATCGTATATGAATGAATGTTTGAACATTAACACAATAATAATAATAATAAATAGATTATATTTTGGTGTGTAATCTTATATAAGTGAATGTTTGGACATTCTCACAATAATAATAATAAATAAATGCTATTTTGGTGTCGAATCTTACATGAGTGAATGTTTGGACATTAACACAATAATAATAATAATAATAATAATAATAAATTATATTTTGGTGTATACTCTTATGAGTGAATGTTTGGACATTCTTACAATAATAATAATGAGTAGATGCTATTTTGGTGTTGAATCGTATATGAATGAATGTTTGAACATTAACACAATAATAATAATAATAAATAGATTATATTTTGGTGTATAATCTTATATGAGTGAATGTTTGGACATTCTCACAGTAATAATAATAATAATAATAATAATAAATATATGCTATTTTTATGTTGAATCTTAGATGAGTGAATGTTTGGACATTAACACAATAATAAAAATAATAATACATTAGATTTTGGTGTATAATCTTATATGAGTGAATGTATGGACATTCTCACAATAATAATAATAAATAGATGCTATTTTGGTGTTGAATCTTACATGAGTGAATGTTTGGACATTAACACATTAGTAATAATCATAATAATAATACATTATATTTTGGTGTATAATCTTATATGAGTGAATGAACATTCTCACAATAATAAAAATAAATAGATGCTATTTTGGTGTTAAATCTTATATGAGTGAATGTTTGGACATTAACACAATAATAATAATAATAATAATAATAAATAGATTATATTTTGGTGTAT
Source organism: Nerophis lumbriciformis (assembly GCF_033978685.3). Classification (NCBI taxonomy): domain Eukaryota; kingdom Metazoa; phylum Chordata; class Actinopteri; order Syngnathiformes; family Syngnathidae; genus Nerophis; species Nerophis lumbriciformis. The sequence goes on from NC_084554.2 coordinate 52,643,940, forward strand.
AATATATGAGTGAATGTTTGGACATTCTCACAGTAGTAATAATAACAATAATAATAATACAAATATACTATTTTGGTGTCGAATCTTACATGAGTGAATGTTTGGATATTAACACAATAATAATAATAATAATAATAATAATAATAATAATAATAATACATTATATTTTGGTGTATAATCTTATATGAGTGAATGTTTGGACATTCTCACAGTAATATTAATAAATAGATGCTATTTTGGTGTCGAATCTTACATGAGTGACATTAATACAATAATAATAATAATAATAATAATAATAAATTATATTTTGGTGTTTAATATATGAGTGAATGTTTGGACATTCTTACAGTAATAATAATAAATATATACTATTTTGGTGTCGAATCTTACATGAGTGACATTAATACAATAATAATAATAATAATAATAATAATAATAATAAATTATATTTTGGTGTATAATATATGAGTGAATGTTTGGACATTCTTACAGTAATAATAATAAATAGATACTATTTTGGTGTCGAATCTTACATGAGTGAATGTTTGGACATTAACACAATAATAATAATAATAATAATAAATTATATTTTGTTGTATAATATATGAGTGAATGTTTGGACATTATCACAATAATAATAATAAATAGATGCTAATTTGGTGTTGAATCGTACATGAGTGAATGTTTGGACATTAACATAATAATAATAACAATAATAATAATAATAATAAATTATAATTTGGTGTATAATATGAGTGAATGTTTGGACATTCTCAGAATAATAATAATAAATAAATGCTATTTTGGTGTATAATCTTATGTGAGTGAATATTTGGACATTCCCACAATTGTAATATTAATAATATTAATAAATAGATGCTATGTTGGTGTCGAATCTTACATGAGTGAATGTTTGGACATTAACATAATAATAATAAAAATAATAATAATAATAATAATAATAATAATAATAAAAATAATAATAATAATAATAATAATAAATATATTATATTTTGGTTTTATTAACTTATATGAGTGAATATTTGGACATTCTCACAATAATAATAATAATAATAATAATAATAATAATAAATAGATGCTATTTTGGTTTTGAATCTTACATGAGAGAATGTTTGGACATTAACACAATAATAAGAAATTATATTTTGGTGTATAATCTTATATGAGTGAATGTTTGGATATTCTCATAATAATAATAATAAATACATGCTATTTTGGTGTCGAATCTTACATGAGTGAATGTTTGGACATTAACACAATAATAATAATAATAATAATAATAATAAATTATATTTTGGTGTATACTCTTATGAGTAAATTTTTGGACATTCTTACAATAATAATAATAAGTAGATGCTATTTTGGTGTTGAATCGTATATGAATGAATGTTTGAACATTAACACAATAATAATAATAATGATAATAAATAGATTATATTTTGGTGTATAATCTTATATGAGTGAATGTTTGGACATTCTCACAGTAATAACAATAATAATAATAAATAGATGCTATTTTGGTGTCAAATCTCAGATGAGTGAATGTTTGGACATTAACACAATAATAAAAATATTAATAAATTCGATTTTGGTGTATAATCTTATATGAGTGAATGTATGGACATTATCACAATAATAATAATAAATAGATGCTATTTTGGTGTTGAATCTTACATGAGTGAATGCTTGGATATTAACACAATAATAATAATAATAATAATAATAATAATAATAATAATAAATTATATTTTGGTGTATAATTTGAGTGAATGTTTGGACATTCTCACAATAATAATAAAAAATAAATGCTATTTTGGTGTATAATCTTATGTGAGTGAATATTTGGACATTCCCACAATTATAATATTAATAATAATAATAAATAGATGCTATGTTGGTGTCGAATCTTACATGAGTGAATGTTTGGACATTAACATAATAATAATAATAATAATAATAATAATAATAATAATAATAATAATAATAAAAATAATAATAATAATAAATATATTATATTTTGGTTTTATTAACTTATATGAGTGAATATTTGGACATTCTCACAATAATAATAATAATAATAGTAATAATAATAATAATAATAATAATAATAATAATAATAATAATAAATAGATGCTATTTTGGTGTTGAATCTTACATGAGTGAATGTTTGGACATTAACACAATAATAAGAAATTATATTTTGGTGTATAATCTTATATGAGTGAATGTTTGGACATTCTCATAATAATAATAATAAATAAATGCTATTTTGGTGTCGAATCTTACATGAGTGAATGTTTGGACATTAACACAATAATAATAATAATAATAATAATACATTATATTTTGGTGTATACTCTTATGAGTAAATGTTTGGACATTCTTACAATAATAATAATAAGTAGATGCTATTTTGGTGTTGAATCGTATATGAATGAATGTTTGAACATTAACACAATAATAATAATAATAATAAATAGATTATATTTTGGTGTATAATCTTATATGAGTGAATGTTTGGACATTCTCACAGTAATAATAATAATAATAATAATAAATAGATGCTATGTTGGTGTCGAATCTTAGATGAGTGAATGTTTGGACATTAACACAATAATAAAAATAATAATAAATTATATTTTGGTGTATAATCTTATATGAGTGAATGTATGGACATTCTCACAATAATAATAATAAATAGATGCTATTTTGGTGTTGAATCTTACATGAGTCAATGCTTGGACATTAACACAATAATAATAATAATAATAATAATAATAATAATAATAATAATAATAAATTATATTCTGCGATGAGGTGGCGACTTGTCCAGGGTGTACCCCGCCTTCCGCCCGATTGTAGCTGAGATAGGCTCCAGCGCCCCCCGCGACCCCAAAAGGGAATAAGCGGTAGAAAATGGATGGATAGATAAATTATATTTTGGTGTATAATATGAGTGAATGTTTGGACATTCTCACAATAATAATAATAAATAAATGCTATTTTGGTGTATAATCTCATGTGAGTGAATATTTGGACATTCCCACAATTATAATATTAATAATAATAATAAATAGATGCTATGTTGGTGTCGAATCTTACATGAGTGAATGTTTGGACATTAACATAATAATAATAATAATAATAATAATAATAATAATAATAATAATAATAAATAGATTATATTTTGGTTTTATTAACTTATATGAGTGAATATTTCGACATTCTCACAATAATAATAATAATAATAATAATAATAATAAATAGATGCTATTTTGGTGTTGAATCTTACATGAGTGAATGTTTGGACATTAACACAAAAATAATAATAATAATAATAATAATAATAATAATAATAATAATAATAATAATAATAATAAATTATATTCTGATATGAGGTGGCGACTTGTCCAGGGTGTACCCCGCCTTCCGCCCGATTGTAGCTGAGATAGTTTCCAGCGCCCCCCGCGACCCCAAAAGGGAATAAGCGGTAGAAAATGGATGGATGGATAAATTATATTTTGGTGTATAATATGAGTGAATGTTTGGACATTCTCACAATAATAATAATAAATAAATGCTATTTTGGTGTATAATCTTATGTGAGTGAATATTTGGACATTCCCACAATTATAATATTAATAATAATAATAAATAGATGCTATGTTGGTGTCGAATCTTACATGAGTGAATGTTTGGACATTAACATAATAATAATAATAATAATAATAATAATAATAATAATAATAATAATAATAAAAAATAGATTATATTTTGGTTTTATTAACTTATATGAGTGAATATTTGGACATTCTCACAATAAAAATAATAATAATAATAATAATAATAATAAATAGATGCTATTTTGGTGTTGAATCTTACATGAGTGAATGTTTGGACATTAACACAATAATAAGAAATTATATTTTGGTGTATAATCTTATATGAGTGAATGTTTGGACATTCTCATAATAATAATAATAAATAAATGCTATTTTGGTGTCGAATCTTACATGAGTGAATGTTTCTGACATTAACACAATAATAATAATAATAATAATAATAAATTATATTTTGGTGTATACTCTTATGAGTAAATGTTTGGACATTCTTACAATAATAATAATAAGTAGATGCTATTTTGGTGTTGAATCGTACATGAATGAATGTTTGAACATTAACACAATAATAATAATAATAATAAATAGATTATATTTTGGTGTATAATCTTATATGAGTGAATGGACATTCTCACAATAATAATAATAAATAGATGCTATTTTGGTGTTGAATCTTATATGAGTGAATGTTTGGACATTAACACAATAATAATAATAATAATAATAATAATAATAATAATAAATAGATTATATTTTGGTGTATAATATATGAGTGAATGTTTGGACATTCTCACAGTAGTAATAATAACAATAATAATAATACAAATATACTATTTTGGTGTCGAATCTTACATGAGTGAATGTTTGGATATTAACACAATAATAATAATAATAATAATAATAATAATAATAATAATAATAATAATACATTATATTTTGGTGTATAATCTTATATGAGTGAATGTTTGGACATTCTTACAGTAATAATAATAAATATATACTATTTTGGTGTCGAATCTTACATGAGTGACATTAATACAATAATAATAATAATAATAATAATAATAAATTATATTTTGGTGTATAATATATGAGTGAATGTTTGGACATTCTTACAGTAATAATAATAAATATATACTATTTTGGTGTCGAATCTTCCATGAGTGAATGTTTGGACATTAACACAATAATAATAATAATAATAATAAATTATATTTTGGTGTATAATATATGAGTGAATGTTTGGACATTATCACAATAATAATAATAAATAGATGCTAATTTGGTGTTGAATCGTACATGAGTGAATGTTTGGACATTAACATAATAATAATAATAATAATAATAATAATAATAATAATAATAATTTATATTTTGGTTTTATTATCTTATGAGTGAATATTTGGACATTCTCACAATAATAATAATAATAATAAATAGATGCTATTTTGGTGTTGAATCTTATGAGTGAATGTTTGGACATTAACACAATAATAATATACATAGATTATATTTTGGTGTATAATCTTATATGAGTGAATGTTTGGACATTCTCACAATAATAATAATAATAATAATACATATATGCTATTTTGGTGTCGAATCTTATATGAGTGAATGTTAGACACATTGACACAATCATTTCATTTGATTAGAACACAAGCAAATAAAAATCACAGGAAATATACCAGAATGATTAACAATAGCTACAGTTAATCTGTTTAGTTTTTTTGAAAATGATCTTCAAAATCCACATTTATTTTTTCTATTTTGTTTTTGTTTATTTACAGGACGATGTGCAGTCACGTTAGATTTTGCATCCGCAACTAAAATCACACAACCAGATCATCTGTTCTTAAAAGAAACCCACTTTATACAAAAGTACATTTAGCTGGGAGTAATATTCAGTGAATTGAACAGTAGTGTCATTTCAAATTGTTAGTTTCTGATCAAATAAAAGGTTTGGTTTCTTTAAAAAGAAGGGAAAAAAATCGTAAATCAAACATTTGTGGAAAAAAATCTGAGATTGTATTAGTTTTTTTATTGCCCAGGTGCTACCATGCGCTATGTGCTTCTTGTGGTCATTTCAGCTCCGTTTAGTTGAGTGGGATTATACGTAACGGAAGAGAATGCTACATGCTAATATGATAGCGCTGTCAGAATTCTGCAGATATTGGTGATACAATCGCGATTCTTCAAATTAGTCACCAAAGAAATTTACTGCAGAGGAGACCCAAGAACGTGTAGATCATTCCAGCCTCGTGACGTAGAAGTAAACAACAAGTCTCCATTGACCGGCTGTTTGAAATGACTTCCTGTTAAACATCGACAGGAGTACCCCAACGTGCTGGTTGGCGTCTTCATTGAGCAACCCACGCCGTTCCTTCCCGAGTTCTTCCAGCGGCTGATGACGTTGGACTATCCCAAAGATAAACTCAAGGTTTTTGTCCACAACAACGTGAGTACATGCGCCAACAAGCTCGTTTTTCCACAATCAAATCCATGAATGTGTTAGACGCATCCACGTAGGCTTCATCAGTTCGTACTCAGACAGATTGGTCAGATCTGGTCCAAGACTCGGATCAGTCAGATCTAATCTTCAAATTAAATGGTTTTAGACTTAGGTTGGTCAGATCTAGTCTCAAACTTGGATTGGTCAGATCCAGTCTAAGACTGGTCTGGTCTCGTCTTAGACTTGGATCAGTCAAATCTAATCTTCAAATTAAAATGGCTCAGATTTAGCCAGACTTGGTTTGATCGGAACTTGTTTTAGGCTTAGATTGGTCAGATCTTTTCTTAGACTTAGAGTTGTCACATCTAGACTTAGATTGATCAGATCAAGTCTTAGAAATTGAGTAGTCAGATCCAGTCTTAGATTTGGACTAGTCAGACCCAGTCTTAGACTTTCATTGGTCAAATCCAGTCACTTAGATTATATTATATTGTATTGTAGATCTTATACAAAGTGGCATAAACATCCGTACCCGTGCACACCGTCCTGGTGTTGGATTATAAATAGTTGGGGTTTTGGTACAAGCTACTAGACAATATCTGAGCAATCTAAGTCTATGATTATTTATGCCCAATCTAAGTATATGACTAGATCTTTACAATTTAGGTCTAAAACTGGATATAAACCAATTTAAGTCTAAGACGAGATCTGCCCTATCTAAGTCTAATATTAGATCTGTCAAGTTTAAGTGTAAGACTAGATCTGCCCAATCTGAGTCTAAGACTAGATCTGACCAATCTAAGTCTAAGACTAGATCTGCCCAGTCTAAGTCTAAGACTAGATCTGCCCAGTCTAATACTAGATCTGCCCAATCTAAGTCTAAGACTAGATCTACCCAATCTAAGTCTAAGACTAGATCTGCCCAATCTAAGTCTAAGACTAGATCTGCCCAGTCTAAGTATAAGACTAGATCTGCCCAGTCTAAAACTAGATCTGCCAAGCCTAAGACTAGATCTGCCCAATCTAAGTCTAAGACGAGATCTGCCCAATCTAAGTCTAAGACTAGATCTGCCCAGTCTAAGTCTAAGACTAGATCTGCCCTTTCTAAGTCTAATACTAGATCTGTCAAGTTTAAGTGTAAGACTAGATCTGCCCAATCTAAGTCTAAGACTAGATCTGCCCAGTCTAAGTATAAGACTAGATCTGCCCAGTCTAAAACTAGATATGCCCAGTCTAAGACTAGATCTGCCCAATCTAAGTCTAAGACGAGATCTGCCCAATCTAAGTCTAAGACTAGATCTGCCCAGTCTAAGTCTAAGACTAGATCTGCCCAGTCCAAGACTAGATCTGCCCAGTCTAAGTCTAAGACTAGATCTGCCCAATCTAAGTCTAATACTAGATCTGTCAAGTTTAAGTGTAAGACTAGATCTGCCCAATCTAAGTCTAAGACTAGATCTGCCCAATCTAAGTCTAAGACTAGGTCTGCCCAGTCTAAGTCTAAGACTAGATCTGCCCAGTCTAAAACTAGATCTGCCCAGTCTAAGACTAGATCTGCCCAATCTAAGTCTAAGACGAGATCTGTCCAATCTAAGTCTAAGACTAGATCTGCCCAGTCTATGTCTAAGACTAGATCTGCCCAGTCTAAGACTAGATCTGCCCAGTCTAAGTCTAAGACTAGATCTGCCCTATCTAAGTCTAATACTGGATCTGTCAAGTTTAAGTGTAAGACTAGATCTGCCCAATCTAAGTCTAAGACTAGATCTGCCCAGTCTAAAACTAGATCTGCCCAGTCTAAAACTAGATCTGCCCAGTCTAAGACTAGATCTGCCCAATCTAAGTCTAAGACGAGATCTGCCCAATCTAAGTCTAAGACTAGATCTGCCCAGTCTAAGTCTAAGACTAGATCTGCCCAGTCTAAAACTAGATCTGCCCAGTCTAAGACTAGATCTGCCCAATCTAAGTCTAAGACGAGATCTGCCCAATCTAAGTCTAAGACTAGATCTGCCCAATCTAAGTCTAAGACTAGATCTGCCCAATCTAAGTCTAAGACTAGATCTGCCCAGTCTAAGTCTAAGACTAGATCTGCCCAGTCTAAGTCTAAGACTAGATCTGCCCTATCTAAGTCTAATACTAGATCTGTCAAGTTTAAGTGTAAGACTAGATCTGCCCAATCTAAGTCTAAGACTAGATCTGCCCAGTCTAAGTCTAAGACTAGATCTGCCCAGTCTAAAACTAGATCTGCCCAGTCTAAGACTAGATCTGCCCAATCTAAGTCTAAGACAAGATCTGCCCAATCTAAGTCTAAGACTAGATCTGCCCAGTCTAAGTCTAAGACTAGATCTGCCCAGTCTAAGTCTAAGACTAGATCTGCCCAATCTAAGTCTAATACTAGATCTGTCAAGTTTAAGTGTAAGACTAGATCTGCCCAATCTAAGTCTAAGACTAGATCTGCCCAGTCTAAGTCTAAGACTAGATCTGCCCAGTCTAAAACTAGATCTGCCCAATCTAAGTCTAAGACGAGATCTGCCCAATCTAAGTCTAAGACTAAATCTGCCCAGTCTAAGTCTAAGACTATATCTGCCCAGTCTAAGACTAGATCTGCCCAATCTAGGTCTAAAACCAGATTTGCCCAATCTAAGTCTAAGACGAGATCTGCCCAATCTAAGTCTAAGACTAGATCTGCCCAGTCTAAGTCTAAGACTAGATCTGCCCAGTCTAAGACTAGATCTGCCCAGTCTAAGTCTAAGACTAGATCTGCCCAATCTAAGTCTAAGACTAGATCTGCCCAATCTGAGTCTAAGACTAGATCTGCCAAATCTGAGTCTAAGACTAGATCTGCCCAATCTGAGTCTAAGACTATACGTGACCAATCTAAGAACACGACTAGATTTTCCCAATCTAAGTCTAACTAGATCAGTCAAATTTAGGTCTAAAACTAACTCATACCAATCTGGGTCTAAGACTAGACGTGACCAATCTAAGTCTAAGACTAGATCAGATCAATCTAAGACTAGACCTGACCAATCCAAGTCTATGAGCATGAACTGTTGAAGTCCACTTGTCTTCAAAGACAAGCCAAACTGCCTATAGTTTCCCTGAGAATGAGATGACCTGGATGCAGGAGAACATCCACAGACACCTCCATGAACCTATGTCCTCTTCTCAGGAGGTTTACCACGAGAGGCACATCCAGAAGTTCTACGAAGCCCATAAGAACGTGTTCAAGAGTTTCAAGGTGGTTGGACCGGAAGAGAATCTGAGCCAGGGAGAGGCCAGAAACATGGGCATGTAAGCACCGAATCAAGCTAATCATGTTGAACGTTCACCTCGACTGACTTCTGAGCATTCATGCAAGCCATCCGTCAGCACTAATGAAGTCTTCAAGTTCACAGGCACTCGTTCCTTCTTCAAATATCTAGTAGATACTTAGAGATCATCAGCAAGGGACTCCATAGTTGAAATTGACAACCAATGCCAGCTGATACATTTTAGTGTGGGTGTGTAATTGCGGCTTCATTTACTGTTGAATAATGGTTTTCTTTTCCACCACATCCTTAGGGATCTCTGCCGCCAGGACTCCACATGCGACTACTACTTCAGCATTGACTCAGACGTGATGCTCACCAACGGGCAGACGCTGAAGCTCCTCATCGAGCAGAACAGGTATTGAAATAACTCCTGTTGTTGCCGTTAAGATCATCGGACCGTTGAATTGATCCTCCAAGTGGTAAAACCACAGGAGCATTGCAAAGGAGTGACTGAGGGTTTAAGAATAATCCGGGCCGGCTTCCTGTTTTCACCGGCCTCATGGAAACGGCGAAAGCGTCGACAGGGCTTAACCCCGAAGTGCCACTTTGCGTTATGGAAAAAACAAACATGCAAACTCCCGTCTCCTTTCTGCTGCTCGGTAAATGCGAAGAAAGCTTACCACAAATTTCATCTAGTGACTGTGACCAAGTGGTAGCCTGCTGGTGCGGGCACAGAATATGGCTTCCTGGCCATTCTAAGTCTAAGACTAGATCAGACCAATCTGGGTCTAAGAGTAGATTTCACCAATCTAAATCTCAGACTTCATCAGACCAATCTAAGTCTAAGACTAGACGTAACCCATCTTGTGGGCGGCATGGCGTAGTGGGTAGAGCAACCGTGCCAGAAACCTGAGGGTTGCAGGTTCGCTCCCCGCCTCTTACCATCCAAAAATCTCACCGGTGAATTGAATGATGAATGATAGGTGGTGGTCGGAGGGGCCGTTGGCGCAAATTGCAGCCACGCTTCTGTCAGTCTACCCCAGGGCAGCTGTGGCTATGAAAGTAGCTTACCACCACCAGGTGTGAATGATTGATGGGTTCTACATGTAAAGCGACTTTGGGTACTTAGAAAAGCGCTATATAAATCCCAGTTATTATTATTATTATTATTATTATTATCTAGGTCTAAGACTAGACGTAACCCATCTAAGTCTAAGACTAGACGAAACCCATCTAAGTCTAAGACTAGACTTAACCCATCTGAGTCTAAGACTAGATCAGACCGATCTGAGTCTACGACTAGATCAGGTCGATCTGAGTCTAAGACTAGATCAGGCCGATCTGAGTCTAAGACTAGGTCAGACCAATCTGAGACTAAGACTTGATTTGACCAATCTAAGAGCCTCTCCCTGGCTCATAGAGGGAATTATCTCCTCACACTTTAAAAAACATTTAAAGCAGCAATAAGTAAGACTAGATCAGACCAATCTGAGTCTAAGACTAGATCAGACCGATCTGAGTCTAAGACTAGATCAGGCCAATCTGAGTCTAAGACTAGATCAGACCGATATGAGTCTAAGACTAGATCAGACCGATCTGAGTCTAAGACTAGATCAGACCGATATGAGTCTAAGACTAGATCAGACCGATATGAGTCTAAGACTAGATCAGACCGATCTGAGTCCAAGACTAGATCAGACCGATCAGAGTCTAAGACTAGATTTGAGCAATCTAAGTCTAAGACTAGATCAGGCCGATCTGAGTCTTAGACTAGATCAGGCCGATCTGAGTCTAAAACTAGATCAGGCCGATCTGAGTCTAAGACTAGATCAGACCGATCTGAGTCTAAGACTAGATCAGACCGATATGAGTCTAAGACTAGATCAGACCGATCTGAGTCTAAGACTAGATCAGACCGATATGAGTCTAAGACTAGATCAGACCGATCTGAGTCTAAGACTAGATCAGACCAATCTGAGTCTAAGACTAGATCAGGCCGATCCTAGTCTAAGACTAGATCAGGCCGATCTGAGTCTAAGACTAGATCAGACCGATATGAGTCTAAGACTAGATCAGACCGATCTGAGTCCAAGACTAGATCAGACCGATCTGAGTCCAAGACTAGATCAGACCGATCTGAGTCTAAGACTAGATCAGACCAATCTGAGTCTAAGACTAGATCAGGCCGATCCTAGTCTAAGACTAGATCAGGCCGATCTGAGTCTAAGACTAGATCAGACCGATCTGAGTCTAAGACTAGATCAGACCGATCTGAGTCTAAGACTAGATCAGACCGATCTGAGTCTAAGACTAGATCAGGCCAATCTGAGTCCAAGACCAGATCAGGCCGATCTGAATCTAAGACTAGATCAGGCCGATCTGAGTCTAAGACTAGATCAGACCGATCTGAGTCTAAGACTAGATCAGACCGATATGAGTCTAAAACTAGATCAGGCCGATCTGAGTCTAAGACTAGATCAGACCAATCTGAGTCTAAGACTAGATCAGGCCGATCCTAGTCTAAGACTAGATCAGGCCGATCTGAGTCTAAGACTAGATCAGGCCGATCTTAGTCTAAAACTAGATCAGGCCGATCTGAGTCTAAGACTAGATCAGACCGATCTGAGTCTAAGACTAGATCAGACCGATCTGAGTCCAAGACTAGATCAGACCGATCTGAGTCCAAGACTAGATCAGACCGATCTGAGTCTAAGACTAGATCAGACCGATCTGAGTCTAAGACTAGATCAGACCGATCTGAGTCTAAGACTAGATCAGGCCGATCTGAGTCTAAGACTAGATCAGGCCAATCTGAGTCTAAGACCAGATCAGGCCGATCTTAGTCTAAAACTAGATCAGACCGATCTGAGTCTAAGACTAGATCAGACCGATCTGAGTCTAAGACTAGATCAGACCGATCTGTGTCTAAGACTAGATCAGACCGATCTGAGTCTAAGACTAGATCAGGTCGATCTGAGTCTAAGACTAGATCAGGCCGATCTGAGTCTAAGACTAGATCAGGCCGATCTGAGTCTAAGACTAGATCAGACGATCTGAGTCTAAGACTAGATCAGACCGATATGAGTCTAAGACTAGATCAGACCGATCTGAGTCTAAGACTAGATCAGGCCAATCTGAGTCTAAGACTAGATCAGGCCGATCTGAGTCTAAAACTAGATCAGGCCGATCTGAGTCTAAGACTAGATCAGACCGATCTGAGTCTAAGACTAGATCAGACCGATATGAGTCTAAGACTAGATCAGACCGATCTGAGTCTAAGACTAGATCAGGCCAATCTGAGTCTAAGACTAGATCAGGCCGATCTGAGTCTAAGACTAGATCAGGCCGATCTGAGTCTAAGACTAGATCAGGCCGATCTGAGTCTAAGACTAGATCAGACCGATCTGAGTCTAAGACTCGATCAGACCGATATGAGTCTAAGACTAGATCAGACCGATCTGAGTCTAAGACTAGATCAGACCAATCTGAGTCTAAGACTAGATCAGGCCGATCCTAGTCTAAGACTAGATCAGGCCGATCTGAGTCTAAGACTAGATCAGACCGATATGAGTCTAAGACTAGATCAGACCGATCTGAGTCCAAGACTAGATCAGACCGATCTGAGTCCAAGACTAGATCAGACCGATCTGAGTCTAAGACTAGATCAGACCAATCTGAGTCTAAGACTAGATCAGGCCGATCCTAGTCTAAGACTAGATCAGGCCGATCTGAGTCTAAGACTAGATCAGACCGATCTGAGTCTAAGACTAGATCAGACCGATATGAGTCTAAGACTAGATCAGACCGATCTGAGTCTAAAACTAGATCAGGCCGATCTGAGTCTAAGACTAGATCAGACCGATCTGAGTCCAAGACTAGATCAGACCGATCTGAGTCTAAGACTAGATCAGGCCGATCTGAGTCTAAGACTAGATCAGGCCGATCTGAGTCCAAGACTAGATCAGACCGATCTGAGTCCAAGACTAGATCAGACCGATCTGAGTCTAAGACTAGATCAGACCGATCTGAGTCTAAGACTAGATCTGTCCGATCTGAGTCTAAGGCTAGATTTGAGCAATCTAAGTCTAGGACTAGGTCAGACCAATCTGAGTCTAAGACTAGATTTGAGTAATCTAAGTCTAGGACTAGGTCAGACCAATCTGAGTCTAAGACTAGATCTGTCCGATCTGAGTCTAAAACTAGATTTGAGCAATCTAAGTCTAGGACTAGGTCAGACCAATCTGGGTCTAAGACTAGATTTGACCAATCTAAGACTAGATCTGACCAATCTAAGAGCCTCTCCCTGGTTCATAGTGGGAATTATCTCCTCACACAGAAAATGGCTTCCTGGCCAATCTAAGTCTAAGACTAGATCAGACCAATCTGGGTCTAAGAGTAGATTTGACCAATCTAAATCTCAGACTATATCAGACCAATCTAAATCTGAAACGAGATCAGGCCAATCTGAGTCTAAGACTAGACTTAACCCATCTAAGTCTAAGACTAGACTTAACCCATCTAAGTCTAAGACTAGACTTAACCCATCTAAGTCTAAGACTAGATCAGACCGATCTGAGTCTAAGACTAGATCAGACCGATCTGAGTCCAAGACTAGATCAGACCGATCTGAGTCTAAGACTCGATCTGTCCGATCTGAGTCTATGACTCGATCCGTCCGATCTGAGTCTAAGACTCGATCAGACCGATCTGAGTCTAAGACTCGATTTGAGCGATCTAAGTCTAGGACTAGGTCAGACCAATCTGAGTCTAAGACTTGATTTGACCAATCTAAGAGCCTCTCCCTGGCTCATAGTGGGAATTATCTCCTCACACTTTAATAAACATTTAAAGCAGCAATAAGCAACTTTTGGGATGACCCATGGACTTAGAACTAGTTGAATGGACACCTGTGACATGGTCTGAGGGGGTCTGTATCAGTCTTACTGGCCCCTTAGTGACTTTGATGATGGTTCCTGCCACACAAAAAACTACAAATTAAACCGTAAAATCTATTGTCAATTTTACAGTCTACAATTTGATCATAAGTCAAGCAGATATTTAAGTACAGCATTTATCTTTATTTCACCTGAGTACATGATGATGTAATATTTAGATTTTGATATTGAATTTTTAAAGAAAAGCAATTGCGTGCAGTACATAATTGTTAATGTCAAAAAGGAAATAAATATATTTAGACTTGGAGAAGGCATTCGACCGTGTACCCTGGGAAGTCCTGTGGGGAGTTCTCAGAGTATGGAGTAACGGACTATCTGATTGTGGCGGTCCGCTCCTTGCACGATCAGTGCCAGAGCTTGGTCCGAATTGCCGGCAGTAAGTCGGACCCGTTTCCAGTGAGGGTTGGTCTCCCTCAAGGCTGCCCTTTGTCACCGATTCTGTTCATAACTTTTATGGACAGAATTTCTAGGCGCAGTCAAGGCGTAGAGGTGATCCGGTTTGGTGGCTGCAGGATTAGGTCTCTGCTTTTTGCAGATGATGTGGTCCTGATTGCTTCATCTGGCCAAGATCTTCAGCTCTCACTGGGTCGATTCGCAGCCGAGTGTGAAGCGACCGGGATGGGAATCAGCACCTCCTAGTCCGAGTCCATGGTTCTCGTCCGGAAAAGGATGGAGTACCATCTCTGGGTTGGGGAGGAGATCTTGCCCTAAGTGGAGGAGTTCAAGTACCTCGGAGTCTTGTTCACGAGTGGGGGAAGAGTGGATGGTGAGGTCGACAGTCGGATCGGTGCGGCGTCTTCAGTAATGCGGACACTGTATTGATCCGTGGAGCTGAGCCGGAAGGCAAAGCTCTCAATTTACCGGTTGATCTATGTCACTATGGTCATGAGCTTTGGGTTATGACCGAAAGGACAAGATCACGGGTACAAGCGGCCGAAATGATTTTCCTCCGCCGGGTGACGAGGCTCTCCCTTAGAGATAGGGTGAGAAGCTCTGTCATCCAGGAGGAGCTCAAACAAACTAAAGCCGCTGCTCCTCCACATGGAGAGGAGCCAGATGAGGTGGTTCGGGCATCTGGTCAGGATGTCACCCGAACGCCTCCCTAGGGAGGTGTTTCGGTCACGTCCGACCGGTAGGAGGCCACGGGGAAGACCCAGGACATGTTGGGAAGAGTATGTCTCCCGGTTCAATGATACATTCCATGCCATATGATCCAGTCTCTGTGGGGGTTTAACTCGTCAAACGTTTCACTCTGCCTGGCAGCCTGCAAAGCCGTCATGAAGTGTTTCCTGGACTCTGACAAAACTATCATCTCCACTTTCTGCCACTTGCCTCCCCCGCAGGAAGATAATCGGCCCCCTGGTCACCCGCCACAGCAAGCTGTGGTCCAACTTCTGGGGAGCTCTGAGTCTGGACGGTTATTACGCTCGCTCGGAGGATTACGTCGACATCGTGCAGAGAAAACGGGTGTAAGTCACGTGTTTTGATGAGGTCTGACGCGAAAGCAACTTTCCTTACCTTGCGGTTCCTGTTTTTGTGTATTTGGGATCTGCATAGGTCCTGAAAATATGAACAACAATCCTATCTTCCTTTATACTTCCTCCGACTGAGTCATTCGGAATTTGCCACATGTAGACCAAAGAACCACCATCACATGTTATGTAGACCACGAGGAAGTGTTCTAAAAAATTACAAAAGGACTACTAATCTACATTTAAACATGTAACACTTTCTAATGGTGGTTCCTCTCTTTAAAAAGGGGAACCGGAGGGTGTGTTCTAACTATCGTGGGATCACACTCCTCAGCCTTCCCGGTAAGGTCTATTCAGGTGTACTGGAGAGGAGGCTACGCCGGATAGTTGAACCTCGGATTCAGGAGGAACAGTGTGGTTTTCGTCCTGGTCGTGGAACTGTGGACCAGCTCTATACTCTCGGCAGGGTCCTTGAGGGTGCATGGGAGTTTGCCCAACCAGTCTACATGTGCTTTGTGGACTTGGAGAAGGCATTCGACCGTGTCCCTCGGGAAGTCCTGTGGGGAGTGCTCAGAGAGTATGGGGTTTCGGACTGTCTGATTGTGGCGGTTCGCTCCCTGTATGATCAGTGTCAGAGCTTGGTTCGCATTGCCGGCAGTAAGTCGGACACGTTTCCGGTGAGGGTTGGACTCCGCCAAGGCTGCCCTTTGTCACCGATTCTGTTCATAACTTTTATGGACAGAATTTCTAGGCGCAGTCAAGGCGTTGAGGAGATCCGGTTTGGTGGCTGCAGGATTAGGTCTCTGCTTTTTGCAGATGATTTGGTCCTGATGGCTTCATCTGGCCAGGATCTTCAGCTCTCACTGGATCGGTTCGCAGCTGAGTGTGAAGCGACTGGGATGAGAATCAGCACCTCCAAGTCCGAGTCCATGGTTCTCGCCCGGAAAAGGGTGGAGTGCCATCTCCGGGTTGGGGAGGAGATCTTGCCCCAAGTGGAGGAGTTCAAGTACCTCGGAGTCTTGTTCACGAGTGAGGGAAGAGTGGATCGTGAGATCGACAGGCGGATCGGTGCGGCGTCTTCAGTAATGCGGACGCTGTATCGATCCGTTGTGGTGAAGAAGGAGCTGAGCCGGAAGGCAAAGCTCTCAATTTACCGGTCGATCTACGTTCCCATCCTCACCTATGGTCATGAGCTTTGGGTTATGACCGAAAGGACAAGATCACGGGTACAAGCGGCCGAAATGAGTTTCCTCCGCCGGGTGGCGGGGCTCTCCCTTAGAGATAGGGTGAGAAGCTCTGTCATCCGGGGGGAGCTCAAAGTAAAGCCGCTGCTCCTCCGCATCGAGAGGAGCCAGATGAGGTGGTTCGGGCATCTGGTCAGGATGCCACCCGAGCGCCTCCCTAAGGAGGTGTTTAGGGCATGTCCGACCGGTAGGAGGCCACGAGGAAGACCCAGGACACGTTGGGAAGACTATGTCTCCCGGCTGGCCTGGGAACGCCTCGGGGTCCCCCAGGAGGAGCTGGACGAAGTGGCTGGGGAGAGGGAAGTCTGGGCTTCCCTGCTTAGGCTGCTGCCCCCGCGACCCGACCTCGGATAAGCGGAAGAAGATGGATGGATGGATGGCACTTTCTAATGGTCGAGATCAGGGGTTCTTAAACTTTTCCACTACAGAAGGCCCTAGGGCCCACTCAAATAATAACACTTAACTATTAACATTACCCTTGATTTTAACCGTATTCAATCATTCTACATAACCTACTCAGTTCACAACCTTGTCAAAGGATGTTCATCAAAAAGATTATTATTCATTTAACAAATAAACCTTAGGTTGGTCCAGACCAGGGGTCGGCAACCTTTACCAGTCAAAGAGCCATTTTGACCAGTTTCGCAAATTATAGAAAACCTGGGCTTCACGGTGGCAGAGGGGTTAGTGCATCTGCCTCACAATACGAAGGTCCTGAGTAGTCTTGGGTTCAATCCCGGGCTCGGGATCTTTCTGTGTGGAGTTTGCATGTTCTCCCCGTGACTGCGTGGGTTCCCTCCGGGTACTCCGGCTTCCTCCCACTTCCAAAGACATGCACCTGGGGATAAGTTGATTGGCAACACTAAATTGGCCCTAGTGTGTGGATGTGAGTGTGAATGTTGTCTGTCTATCTGTGTTGGCCCTGCGATGAGGTGGCGACTTGTCCAGGGTGCACCCCGCCTTCCGCCCGATTGTAGCTGAGATAGGCTCCAGCGCCCCCCGCGACCCCAAAGGGAATAAGCGGTAGAAAATGGATGGATGGATAGAAAACAATAGGAGCCGCAAATTTATTTTGAAATTTTAAATGAATTAACACTACATACAAAGTTTTTTTTTTTTGCTTTGTGCTATTCATAAACTAGGGGTCTCAAACACGCTTTCCTACATCTTTATATGGAATTTGAAAGCTGGTGCGGCACGCGGGTTTTAAATGAATGGCTGAAGTTTAAACTATAACACTCTTACTAATGATGCGCCACACTGTGAACCCACACCAAACAAGAATGACAAACACATTTCGGGAGAACATCTGCACAGTAACACAACATAAACACAAACAGGACAAATACCCAGAATCCCATGCAGCCCTAACTCTTCCGGGATACATTATACACCTCCGCTACCAAACCCCGCCCACCTCAACCGACGCACAGAGGGAGATTGTAGAGTGCGTCAAATGTCGTACCATCATGGCACGCCCTTATTATAGCTGTAAGGGTGAAAATTGGTGAATATTAATCCCGGGAGTTTTCTGCGAGAGGCACTGAAATCCGGAAGTCTCACGGGAAAATTGGGGGGGTTCAGCAAGTAAGCTGCTGAGCCGCATCAGAGTGATCAAAGAGCCGGTCCAGGCTGATGAGAAAGTTAAGTACTAACCAAATATAAGAAAATACTCATAAATAACTGACTGAATATAAATATGTACCGTATACGATGATGTTGTGCTAAAATGAAAAAGCTAAATTAATACAGAATGTGATTAGTATGTAACTAAACTGTTAATAAAATGAAAGTGGAAATGAAAATACTTTTAGTCATAATCTTTGCGCTTAAAACACTTCTGTGACTTTAGAGCCATACTTCTGTTTGTTTGAGATTCATTACTGTTTTTATTTACAATTTACACAACGTGACAACTTCACTGCTTTTGGGTTTTGTAGAATGCCCACATAAGTACGTCCATCAATCTGTGATGTCACAAATGGCCCACTGTTAAAAAGAACATGTGCAAACTCACGCCCAAATACATTGGTTGGAAGCTGTGGCATTGTTTAACACCAGTATCCAACATTGTAACATTGGAAGCGCTACAGGTGCATTAAAACCCAAAACAAACAGGCTAAAGAACAGCTTCTTCCCCAGGGCCATAACCATCCTGAACGGACTGCCCCATTGTCCCTCATAACTGCCTTCTCTTCGGTGCAATAACCCATTCCACCAACCACCCTGTTTTTTTTTTGTTTTTTTTCATGTATATATATACTTCTACATTTTTTATATTTTTATATATTTGCACATTGCCCTCAATCTCGTTACCTTGCGTAATGACAATAAAGCTGATTCTGATTCTGATTCTGAACATTTATAAGTCAGAAAAGGTGAAATCCATCATAGGCTTCTTCTAGAAATGTACAAGCGAAATACTCATGAGCCGCACTAGATGCTGTAGCATGTGGCACATGTTGACTAAACTCCATCCTGGGCAATGAACCCATCAGATGTTATCTAAAAATAACGTATACCTGCACCCGTAAGCGTAAACAGTGCCCCCCGACAACATACAACTAGCTCATCCGTGCAGGACAAAGGGTAACAAGGGTTCAGAAATACAAAACAGAACCACACACTTTTAGACATATGGTCTTATTTCTAGTAACAAAAGACCACCTGCATTGTAGCAAAGACATTTCCGTGTCAACTGATTCGTGACATTGTTTCCAGGGGTTTGTGGAACATTCCTTACATGGCGCACATATACCTGGTCCAGGGCGGCGCTTTGAGGAAGGAGCTGAAAGAAAGGAACTACTTTGTTCTTGAGAAACTGGACCCGGACATGGCTCTGTGCAAACACACCAGAGACCTGGTAAGAAGGGGCCTCCCTAGAGCTATTACCTCCAAGACATTTGAGAGAAATACGAAATGCTATGAACCGTAATCCTGTACAAGCCCACAGCACAATGGAGAGTGGAAGGACGGCAAGTATGCGTTGTTTGTGTGTCGTGATGGCATGATGGCACTGTGCTCATGTCCTGGTCAGCTTCATGTGTTGTGCTCGTACCCTCTGTCTGTCCAGTTTGTTTCAACCACCTGATCAAAGTTGTCTCCGCACTTTGAACTTTGCTACATGTCGAGTTGTTGACATCTCACCTGTGTAATTCCAACTCTTCTGCATGTGTTCGTCCTTGGCTAATGCATCAAAACCTCAGCTTCACAGCGACTCTTGCTACTTGGCGCCCCCCCTCCCCCGTGTTGCTCTGTTGGCCTGTGTCTTCATCTGAAACAATCGTTGATGTTACCCTATTGATGATGCTTCTCCTTCGTTTTAGACCAGTCACAGAGAAAAAGAATCCCCTTCTCCGGAATCATTCCATATGCTCAGGCCCCCAAAGGTTTCCTTTTGTTTTGATTACTGCACTATTCTGAAAGCTCCATTTCCAGTGGGTTAGCACACAGAAGCCATTTCAAGCTCCGGCTTGTCAATGTTTGGGTGGATGCTCGAGTATTTCATAGGTACCGTATTTTCCGCACTATAAGGCGCACCTAAAAACCACAAATTTTCTCAAAAGCTGACAGTGCGCCTTATAACCCGGTGCGCTTTATATATGGATAAATATTAAGATTCATTTTCATAAAGTTTCGGTCTCGCAACTTCGGTAAACAGCCGCCATCTTTTTTCCCGGTAGAACAGGAAGCGCTTCTTCTTCTACGCAAGCAACCGCCAAGGTGAGCACCCGCCCCCATAGAACAGGAAGCGCTTCTTCTTCTACTGTATCATTTCCTTTGTGTGTTTACATCTGTAAAGACCACAAAATGGCTCCTACAAAGCGACAGGGATCCGGTTCATGAAAAGACGCAATCTCTCCATCCGCACACGGATTACTATTTCACAGCAACTGATATTCCTGTGAACCGCACTGTGGATACAACGGGAGCACGTACGGTGAATATTCGCACCACAGGGAATGAGAAGTCATCCTTCACTGTGGTTCTAGCTTGCCATGCTAATGGCCAGAAACTTCCACCCATGGTGATATTCAAAAGGAAGACCTTGCCAAAAGAGACCTTTCCAGCCGGCGTCATCATAAAAGCTAACTCGAAGGGATGGATGAAGAAAAGATGAGCGAGTGGTTAAAGTAAGTTTAAGTTTACGCGAAGAGGCCGGGTGGCTTTTTTTCACGCAGCTTCGCCCATGTTGATATACGACTCCATGCGCGCCCACATCACGCTGGTTTTAATATATTATTAAAGTTTGACTGACCTATTTGACTGTTTTTTTGACATTCCTTTAGCGCAGTTAGATGCGGCTTACAACACGGGGCGGCTTATAGGTGGACAAAGTTTTGAAATATGCCGTTCATTGAAGGCGCGGCTTTTAACCCAGGGCGCCTTATGGTGCGGAAAATACGGTACTTCCATTCTCTAGTTAGTCTTCCAAGTTTGTGTCCACAGCTCTTAAAGTTGTTTCGAGCTTAGGTCGTACTAGTCTGAGCTGGACCACGAAGATCGTTGAATACAAAATCTAGTAAACGCAAGACCTTGTCGGGAAGCTCTCCCCTATAGTCTAAAACCATCTTCTCCCTTGAGATACACAGACTTACAGTATCTAATCCTAGGCTAGTCTTTTCATCACATGTCAACCATCTGGGCAACATCCCAGCTTTTATTCTTACTGTGCATTTATCATTCTTATTTGCCACAAAACCTAGTCTGATTTCGAGTCCCAAGCCTCCCCGCAGAAGGGACCATCGTTCCTAGAGTTTGCACTCTTCTCCCGCCCTTCCTCTCAACCTCACCAACCCCAACCCTGACCTCTTCCAACCCCCACCAACGACCCCCTGATCCACTTTTACACCACCCATAAATAATCTTAGATTATTTATATGGCTTCTGTTTCTGCTCTACCTCGGTCAAACAAGCACAACAATGATCTTAAGTCTCTTCCAAGGTTTTGTGTATGAAACTAACGGTTTCTTTTCCGCCGCAGGGAATCTTCATGTACTTAACGAACCGCCACAGCTTTGGAAGGCTCATTTCCACAGCCAATTATAACACCTCTCGTTCTAACGGTGACCTGTGGCAGATCTTTGAAAACCCTCTGGTGAGTCGCCACTCGCATATTTTTAAGAAGCCATTATGAGCTGAGTCTGTTAGTGACTGGCATGTTGTGCGATGGCATGTGGCACCGGTGGGAGACTGCTTGTCGGAGGGGGGGAGAGGATTAGAGCGGCCTGGTATGCAGGTCATGAAACAGTCCAAAAAAGTCCTGGTAATATAAAAGTCTCACTCTTTCGCTCTTTGCAGGACTGGAAGGAGAAGTACATCCACCCCAACTACATGAAGATTTTTACTGAGAACGACATCGAAGAGGTTTGTTTGTGTTTACTGCGTGGATGAATGTTTTCACTTCACTTACAAAACAAGGTGAGGGTGAGATTAGTCTCAATAATAAAGAATCATTAATTCACCTTTTTCATTCGTTCAGAGTCTGTGCACCATTCGTTTTTTGTTTGGAATAGAAACATTTGTACATAAAAATATATTAACCCCAATTGAAAACCGGACAACGGATCGTTATCGGCAGAACAAGAAGGAGTCCTTACTGATGCTGGATTTGAGAGAAACTGAAAAACAAAAGGACAAAAAAGGAGATGCAAGGTCGGACGTGACAAAGGAGGTGAAAGGCAAAAACTCCAAGAAGGTTTCGAAGCTCCGAAACTGTCCAATACTGATCCAGGCCTAGGTAGGCCTTGTCGGAATTTAATAATGTTTTTGAAAATGGGAATTAAAACAATATATTTTATATTACCCTTTGTCACCGATTCTGTTCATAACCTTTATGGACAGAATTTCTAGGCGCAGTCAGGGCGTTGAGGGTATCTGGTTTGGTGGCTGCAGGATTAGGTCTCTGCTATTTGCAGATGATGTGGTCCTAAAGGCTTCCTCCGGCCAAGATCTTCAGCTCTCACTGGATCGGTTCGCAGCCGAGTGTGAAGCGACTGGGATGGGAATCAGCACCTCCAAGTCCGAGTCCATGGTTCTCTCCCGGAAAAGGATGGAGTGCCATCTCCGGGTTGGGGAGGAGATCTTGCCCCAAGTGGAGGAGTTCAAGTACCTCGGAGTCTTGTTCACGAGTGGGGGAAGAGTGGATCGTGAGATCGACAGGCGGATCGGTGCGGCGTCTTCAGTAATGCGGACGCTGTATCGATCCGTTGTGGTGAAGAAGGAGCTAAGCCGGAAGGCAAAGCTCTCGATTTACCGGTCGATCTACGTTCCCATCCTCACCTATGGTCATGAGCTTTGGGTCATGACCGAAAGGACAAGATCACGGGTACAAGCGGCCAAAATGAGTTTCCTCCGCCGAGTGGCGGGGCTCTCCCTTAGAGATAGGGTGAGAAGCTCTGTCATTTGGGGGGAGCTCAAAGTAAAGCCGCTGCTCCTCCACATGGAGAGGAGCCAGATGAGGTGGTTCGGGCATCTGGTCAGGATGCCACCCGAACGCCTCCCTAGGAAGGTGTTTCGGGCACGTCCGACCGGTAGGAGGCCACGGGGAAGACCCAGGACACGCTGGGAAGACTATCTCTCCCGGCTGGCCTGGGAACGCCTCGGGATCCCCCGGGAGGAGCTGGATGAAGTGGCTGGGGAGAGGGAAGTCTGAGCATCCCTGCTTAAGCTGCTGCCCCCGCGACCCGACCTCGGATAAGCGGAAGAAGATGGATGGATGGATGGATGGATGGAATTAAAACAAGTGGGAAAATTAGTTTCTCTATTCCCAGTGCAATGTTTGGGCAGATGGGTCGATGTCTCTTTTCCGTACTCTGGTCTGTGAGCGACCAGAACGACAACAGAAGAAGGAGAGCGACGTACGCTCACCCGTTTGCCTGCTCGATAAAGAAACAATACAAAGTGCCACTCTCCATGTCCTTTGACATTAAAAACACAGAAAAGAAGGCTTTCCCGCGACAAAGTCGTTTTGACGACACTGACGTGGTTCTTTATCTGCTGTACCGGGTCACTCACAGACCAGGATCCTGAAACTGCAATCTAGAAAGGTGTTTTCCACTCATTATTTTAGCTCCTATCTTCAACACATTCGGATAACATCCATTCATCCATCTTCTTCCGCTTATCCGAGGTCGGGTCGCGGGGGCAGCAGCCTAAGCAGGGAAGCCCAGACTTCCCTCTCCCCAGCCACTTCGTCCAGCTCTTCCTGTGGGACCCCGAGGCGTTCCCAGGCCAGCCGGGAGACATAGTCTTCCCAACGTGTCCTGGGTCTTCCCCGTGGCCTCCTACCGGTCGGACGTGCCCTAAACACCTCCCTAGGGAGGCGTTCGGGTGGCATCCTGACCAGATGCCCGAACCACCTCATCTGGCTCCTCTCCATGTGGAGGAGCAGCGGCTTTACTTTGACCTCCTCCCGGATGGCAGAGCTTCTCACCCTATCTCTAAGGGAGAGCCCCGCCACCCGGCGAAGGAAACTCATTTCGGCCGCTTGTACCCGTGATCTTGTCCTTTTGGTCATAACCCAAAGCTCATGACCATAGGTGAGGATGGGAACGTAGATCGACCGGTAAATTGAGAGCTTTGCCTTCCGGCTCAGCTCCTTCTTCACCACAACGTATCGATACAGCGTCCGCATTACTGAAGACGCCGCACCGATCCCCCTGTCCATCTCACGATCCACTCTTCCCTCACTCGTGAACAAGACTCCGAGGTACTTGAACTCCTCCACTTGGGGCAAGATCTCCTCCCCAACCCGGAGATGGCACTCCACCCTTTTCCGGGCGAGAACCATGGACTCGGACTTGGAGGTGCTGATTCTCATCCCAGTCGCTTCACACTCGGCTGCGAACCGATCCAGCGAGAGCTGAAGATCTTGGCCAGATGAAGCCATCAGGACCACATCATCTGCAAAAGGCAGAGACCTAATCCTGCAGCCACCAAACCAGATCCCCTCAACGCCTTGACTGCGCCTAGAAATTCTGTCCATAAAAGTTATGAACAGAATGGGTGACAAAGGGCAGCCTTGGCGGAGTCCAACCCTCACTGGAAACGTGTCCGACTTACTGCCGGCAATGCGGACCAAGCTCTGACACTGATCATACAGGGAGCGGACCGCCACAATCAGACAGTCTGATACCCCATATTCTCTGAGCACTCCCCACAGGACTTCCCGAGGGACACGGCCGAATGCCTTCTCCAAGTCCACAAAACACATGTAGACTGGTTGGGCAAGTGTGTAAATGTCTGTCCGCCTGTCGATCTCACGATCCACTCTTCCCTCACTCGTGAACAAGACTCCGAGGTACTTGAACTCCTCCACTTGGGGTAAGATCTCCTCCCCAACCCGGAGCCACATTCGGATAACAGATCACGGATAATGATCTGTTCTTCGTTTTTTATAGTCAAACTAAAAACCGTAATTATTAAAAAATAATTGTTCTATTCCAAACGAAGAAGGAATGGCCGCGACATACAAGGACCCAGGAGCTCCATGCTCCTTTGTTTCCTCCTTTTGGGTCCTTGATGTTCCCCTCTTGTGTTTTGTGCCAGCACGGTGGACCACAGGGGTTAGTGCATGTGCCTCACAATACAAAGGTCCTGAGTAGTCCTCAGTTCAATCCCGGGCTCGGGATCTTTCTGTGTGGAGTTTGCATGTTCTCCCCCTGACTGTGTGGGTTCCCTGCGGGTACTCCGGCTTCCTCCCACCTCCAAAGACATGCACCTGGGGATAGGTTGATTGGCAACACTAAATTGGCCCTAGTGTGTGAATGTTGTCTGTCTGTGTTGGCCCTGTGATGAGGTCACGACTTGTCCAGGGTGTACACCGCCTTCCGCCCGAATGCAGCTAAGATAGGCTCCAGCGACCCCGAAAAGGACAGGCGGTAGAAAATGGATGGAGGGTTCGGGCCCCTTTGGCGAATTCCGCACAGCTTTTTCCGTGAACTTTAGGATCTGCCTCCGGGAGCCTTTTGGCCACACCGTAGTTTGCTATCAGAGACCAGAGGAGATGCGGAGGAAGAGACGAGGTTCACGGAGACTTGGCTGAACGGAAACATTTTGGACACCTTGGTCTCCCTGGACGGATTCTTACTCATTCGTGTGGTCTGGACGTTGGCCTGAGAGCTAGTGGGCAGCTTAGGATGGAGTCGGTTTCTTTGTTGGGTCTGTTTCTGGCCGTGCTGCCCAACACCCTAGCGGACTATGGAGTGGAAAATTGTGGTTTTGTTTTGTTTCGTCGTTTGTCTTTTCTTTGGTGCAATCATATGTGCACGATATGTATTATTTATTGCTCATTTTTTGCTTTTTCGTTTGGTTTTGCTTTTGCGGCTGTATGTAGGAATGGATCTGCTCAAGTGGCAGCCGGTTGCATCAACTCTGCTTTTTTAAAGTATTTTACGTCCTTTGATTAAAGTAATCAAAGGACGGAGAGGAGAAAGGAGTTCTAACTATCGTGGGATCACACTCCTCAGCCTTCCCGGTAAGGTCTATTCAGGTGTACTGGAGAGGAGGCTACGCCGGATAGTCGAACCTCGGATTCAGGAGGAACAGTGTGGTTTTCGTCCTGGTCGTGGAACTGTGGACCAGCTCTATACTCTCGGCAGGGTCCTTGAGGGTGCATGGGAGTTTGCCCAACCAGTCTACATGTGTTTTGTGGACTTGGAGAAGGCATTCGACCGTGTCCCTCGGGAAGTCCTGTGGGGAGTGCTCAGAGAGTATGGGGTATCAGACTGTCTGATTGTGGCAGTCCGCTCCCTGTATGATCAGTGCCAGAGCTTGGTCCGCATGGCCGGTAGTAAGTCGGACACGTTTCCAGTGAGGGTTGGACTCCGCCAAGGCTGCCCTTTGTCACCGATTCTGTTCATAACTTTTATGGACAGAATTTCTAGGCGCAGTCAGGGCATTGAGGGGATCTGGTTTGGTGGCTGCAGGATTAGGTCTCTGCTTTTTGCAGATGATGTGGTCCTGATGGCTTCATCTGACCAGGATCTTCAGCTCTCACTGGATCGGTTCGCAGCCGAGTGTGAAGCGACTGGGATGAGAATCAGCACCTCCAAGTCCGAGTCCATGGTTCTCGCTCGGAAAAGGGTGGAGTGCCATCTCCGGGTTGGGGAGGAGATCTTGCCCCAAGTGGAGGAGTTCAAGTACCTCGGAGTCTTGTTCACGAGTGAGGGAAGAGTGGATCGTGAGATCGACAGGCGGATCGGTGCGGCGTCTTCAGTTATGCGGACGCTGTATCGATCCGTTGTGGTGAAGAAGGAGCTGAGCCGGAAGGCAAAGCTCTCAATTTACCGGTCGATCTACGTTCCCATCCTCACCTATGGTCATGAGCTTTGGGTTACGACCGAAAGGACAAGATCACGGGTACAAGCGGCCGAAATGAGTTTCCTCCGCCGGGTGGCGGGGCTCTCCCTTAGAGATAGGGTGAGAAGCTCTGCCATCCGGGAGGAGCTCAAAGTAAAGCCGCTGCTCCTCCACATCGAGAGGAGCCAGATGAGGTGGTTCGGGCATCTGGTCAGGATGCCACCCGAACGCCTCCCTAGGTTCAAGGTTCAAGGTTCAAGGTTCAACTTTATTGTCCCCGCGGGGAAATTTGTCTTGGGCACAGTGCATCATTGCTTTCTTAACATACCCAAAAACAACAGAACAAAAACACAAGCACAGACACAACCGCAACCATACAACTAACATTTAAACATCAGAACATGGAGCTTAATAGACATAGGTGGCACTTTGATGTAGGCATAAAATCTACAGTATGGAGCTAAAGATAAAGTACCAATGTGCATTGCACTAGAGCTCATGGCTAAAGTGCTGTGTGCTAAAGTGCTATGTGCTAAAGTGCTATGTGCTAAAAAAGTGCTAACCTATGTATTAAAATTCTATTGCACATTGTTGGTCAGCTTAATGGAGGCTGGAACAAATGATAATTTAAGGCGGTTAGATTTGCATAGTGGGACCCGGAGTCTTCTCCCTGATGGCAGGGTTCCATATTCAGGAAAGAGTGGGTGTTGTGAGTTGGAAATAATTTTCTTAGCTTTTTTCCTGACTGCCTGCTCATAGATGCTCTGTATAGGCTCATATTCTTTCCTCCCTACGATTTTCATTGCCGGGAGGTGTTTAGGGCACGTCCGACCGGGGAAGACCCAGGACACGTTGGGAAGACTATGTCTCCCGGCTGGCCTGGGAACGCCTCGGGGTCCCACAGGAAGAGCTGGACGAAGTGGCTGGGGAGAGGGAAGTCTGGGCTTCCCTGCTTAGGCTGATGCCCCCGCGACCCGATCTCGGATAAGCGGAAGAAGATGGATGGATGGATTGATTAAACCCTCTTGTTTTCATGGGTTGCCTTTTTTTGTGGGACAAATGAAGTCTACCCAATCCTGCCATGTTCTAATAATCATCATCTTTGTGTGTTTGGCTTGCAGCCTTGCCCAGATGTGTTTTGGTTCCCGGTCTTCACAGAAAGAGCCTGTGACGAGCTGGTGGAGGAGATGGAGAACTTTGGTTCGTGGTCGGGGGGCAAACACGAGGTCAGTCCTGCCTCGCTGAAC
>NC_084554.2:52677500-52772500 GCF_033978685.3 Nerophis lumbriciformis
AAATTATGTGGCGGGCACTAATATTATATGGCAGGCCAAAATAAAAGTATATGGCAGGCCACAATAAAATTATGTGGCAGGCATCAATAAAATTATATGGCAGACTAAATAAAATGATGTGGCGGGCCACATTGTAATTATATGACGCACCACCTTTAAAATTAGGGGACAGGTCACTTGAAAATGAAGTTGTGGTCCACTCTAAATTGAAGTGGTGGGCACCAATAAGATTATATGGTGAACCAAATAAAATGATTTGGCAGGCCACAATTATAAAATTATGTGGCGGGCACTAATATTATATGGCAGGCCACAATAAAAGTATATGGCAGGCCACAATAAAATTATGTGGCAGGCATCAATAAAATTATATGGCAGACTAAATAAAATGGTGTGGCGGGCCACATTGTAATTATATGACGTACCACCTTTAAAATTAGGGGACAGGTCACTTGAAAATGAAGTTGTGGTCCACTCTAAATTGAAGTGGTGGGCACCAATAAGATTATATGGTGAACCAAATAAAATGATTTGGCAGGCCACAATTATAAAATTATGTGGCGGGCACCAATAAAATTATATGGTGAACCAAATAAAATGATTTGGCAGGCCACGATTAAAATTATGTGGCGGGCACTAATATTATATGGCAGGCCACAATAAAAGTACATGGCAGGCCAGGGTAAAATTATGTGGCAGGCATCAATAAAATTATATGGCAGACTAAATAAAATGATGTGGCGGGCCACATTGTAATTATATGACGTACCACCTTTAAAATTAGGGGACAGGTCACTTGAAAATGAAGTTGTGGTCCACTCTAAATTGAAGTGGTGGGCACCAATAAGATTATATGGTGAACCAAATAAAATTATTTGGCAGGCTACTATAAAATTACGTGGTGGGCGCCAACCGAATTATATGGCAGACCAAATAAAGTAAAGTGGCGATGCACGTTAAAATGATGTGGCAGGGCCACATTTCACTTATGAGGCATGCCACCTCCAAATAATGGGATGTGTCACATTCAAATGAAGTGGCGGTGTTGCAGGCCAGCATTAAATGAGGTGGCAGGGATCAATAAAATTGTATGGCGGACCAAATACAATGATGTTGCAGGCCACAATAAAGGCACTAATGGAAGGCACTAATAATATTAAATGGCAGGCCACTATAAAATTATGTGGCAGGCATCAATAATATTATATGTCAGACAAAATAAAATGATGTGGCGGGCCACATTTGAATTATATGACGTACCACCTTAAAATTAGGGGACAGGTCACATTAAATTGAAGTTGTGGTCCACACTAAATTGATGTGGCAGGCACCAATAAAATGAAGTGGCGGGCACCAATAAAATTATATGGTGAACCAAATTAAATGATTTGGTAGGCCACCACAAAATTATTTCGTGGGCACCAATAAAATTATATGGTGAACCAAATAAAACGATTTTGCAGGCCACCATTAAATTATGTGGCGGGCACCAATATTATATGCCAGACCAAATAAAATTACGTGGCAGGCCAAAATAAAATTATGTGGCGGGCACCAATAATATTATATGGTGAACCAAATAATATTATATGGCGGACCAACTACAAGGACGTGGCAGGCCACCATACAATTATGTGGCGGGGGCACTAATAACATTATATGGAAGGCCAATATAAATTACGTGGCAGGCATCAATTAGACAGGTCACTTTAAAATGAAGTTGTGGTCCAAAGTAAATTGATGTGGCGGGCACCAATAAAATTATATGGTGAACCAAATAAAATGATTTGGCAGGCCACCATAAAATTATGTGGCGGGCACCAATATTATATGGCAGACCAAATAAAATTACGTGGCAGGCCACAATAAAATTATGTGGCGGGCACCAATAATGTTATATGGTGAACCAAATAATATTATATGGCGGACCAACTACAAGGATGTGGCAGGCCACCATACAATTATGTGGCGGGGGCACTAATAATATTATATGGAAGGCCACAATAAATTAAGTGGCAGTCATCAAATAGACAGGTCACTTTAAAATGAAGTTGTGGTCCACAGTAAAATGAAGTGGCCGGCACCAACAAAATTATATGGTGAACCAAATAAAATGATGTGGCGGGCCACATTTGAATAATATGATGTACCACCTTAAAATTAGGGGACATATCACGTTAAATTGAAGTTGTGGTCCACACTAAATTGAAGTGGCGGGCACCAATAAAGTTATATGGTGAACCAAATTAAATGATTTGGTAGGCCACTTTAAAAACAATTTGTGGCTGGCACCAACAAAGTTATATGGTGAACCAAATAAAATGATTTGGCAGGCCACCACAAAATGATTTCGTGGGCACCAATAAAATTATATGGTGAACCAAATAAAATGATTTGGCAGGCCACCATAAAATTATGTGGCGGGAACCAATATTATATGGCAGACCAAATAAAATTATGTGGCAGGCCACAATAAAATTATGTGGCGGGCACCAATAAAATTATATGGTGAACCAATTAATATTATATTGCGGACCAACTACAAGGAATGTGGCAGGCCACCATACAATTATGTGGCGGGGCACTAATAACATTATATGGAAGGCCACAATAAATTATGTGGCAGGCATCAATTAGACAGGTCACTTTAAAATGAAGTTGTGGTCCACAGTAAAATGAAGTGGCCGGCACCAACAAAATTATATGGTGAACCAAATAAAATGATGTGGCGGGCCACTTTAAAATGTGGCAGTAAAGTGTATATAAAGAATAAACGCCCACATTACCATATAATACTTTAGCACACGCAATGTTCTTTATCAAGACTGAAACTGTTCCGCGTCCACATTTAGCACATGCAAAGCAGCGGTTAGGAGTGACTTGCAGGATCGTACGTGAACACAACACACCGTGTACTTGAACGCAACACACCGTGTACTTGAACGCAACACACCGTGTACTTGAACGCAACACACCGTGTACGTGAACGCAACACACCGTGGACGTGAATGCAACACACCGTGTACGTGAACGCAACACACCGTGTATGTGAACGCAACACACTGTGGACTTGAACGCAACACACCATGGACGTGAACGCAACACACCGTGGATGTGAACGCAACACACCGTAGACGTGAACGCAACACACCGTGTACTTGAACGCAACACACCGTGGACGTGAACGCAACACACCGTAGACGTGAACGCAACACACCGTAGACGTGAACGCAACACACAGTGGACTTGAACGCAACACACCGTGGACGTGAACGCAACACACCGTGGACGTGAACGCAACACACCGTGGATGTGAACGCAACACACCGTGTACTTGAACGCAACACACCGTGTACTTGAACACAACACACCGTGTACGTGAACGCAACACACCGTGTACTTGAACACAACACACCGTGTATGTGAACGCAACACACTGTGGACTTGAACGCAACACACCGTGTACGTGAACGCAACACACCGTGTACGTGAACGCAACACACCGTGTATGTGAACGCAACACACTGTGGACATGAACGCAACACACCGTGGACGTGAACGCAACACACCGTGGATGTGAACGCAACACACCGTGTACTTGAACGCAACACACCGTGTACTTGAACACAACACACCGTGTACGTGAACGCAACACACCATGTACTTGAACGCAACACACCGTGTA
Source organism: Nerophis lumbriciformis (assembly GCF_033978685.3). Lineage (NCBI taxonomy): Eukaryota > Metazoa > Chordata > Actinopteri > Syngnathiformes > Syngnathidae > Nerophis > Nerophis lumbriciformis. Next base: position 52,681,186 of record NC_084554.2, read on the forward strand.
CTTGAACACAACACACCGTGTACGTGAACACAACACAACGTGTACGTGAACGCTATACATCGTGTATGTGAACGCAACACACCGTGGATGTGAACGCAACACACTGTGTACTTGAACGCAACACACCGTGTACTTGAACACAACACACCGTGGACGTGAACGCAACACACCGTAGACGTGAACGCAACACACCGTGTATGTGAACGCAACACACTGTGGACTTGAACGCAACACACCGTGGACGTGAACTCAACACACCGTGGATGTGAACGCAACACACCGTGTACTTGAACACAACACACCGTGTACTTGAACGCAACACACCGTGTACTTGAACACAACACACCGTGTACTTGAACACAACACACCGTGTACGTGAACGCAACACACCTAGACGTGAACGCAACACACCGTGTACGTGAACGCAACACACCGTAGACGTGAACGCAACACACCGTGTATGTGAACGCAACACACTGTGGACTTGAACGCAACACACCGTGGACGTGAACTCAACACACCGTGTACTTGAACGCAACACACCGTGTATGTGAACGCAACACACTGTGGACTTGAACGCAACACACCGTGGACGTGAACGCAACACACCGTGTACGTGAACGCAACACACCGTGTACTTGAACGCAACACGTGTCCTCCCTCAGGACAAGAGGATAACCGGCGGCTACGAGACGGTGCCCACAGACGACATCCACATGAAGCAAATAGGCTTCGACAAAGAGTGGCTCCACTTCATCCGAGAGTTCATCGCGCCCGTCACCCTCAAAGTCTACTCCGGCTACTACACCAAGGTGAGTGCGGGCGTGCCGCGACACCCGCCGGGTCACGTGACTTGACGCCCTGCGGTCCGTCGCCAGGGTTACGCCGTCATGAACTTCGTGGTCAAGTACACACCCGGGAGGCAGTCGTACCTCAGGCCTCACCACGACTCCTCCACCTTCACCATCAACGTGGCGCTCAACAACAAAAACACCGACTTTCAGGTAAAACCCAGCTGTCAAATACGAAAGCGGTGAAGTTGTCAGGTTGTGTAAATGGTAAATAAAACAAATCCTTTTCAACTTATATTCTATTAAATAGACTGCAAAGACAAGATATTTCATGTTCACACTGAGAAACTGTTATTTTTTGCATATATTAGCTCATTTGGAACTTCAGAAAAACACTGTCAGTAACTACAGTCGGTCGCCACAGCCTTTTATCAACAACACCCAGAAAAATAAAGCTAAAGTAGATCCAAGCTAATGTCTGTGTCTTCTCTACTTAACAGCCATAAAAAAGATTACAACCCTCCCAAATATATTACACTGTATGTATTCATTCATTCATACAACCCAAAAGCGGTGAAGTTGTCACGTTGTGTAAATGGTAAATAAAAAGAGAATACAACAAATCCTTTTCAACTTATATTCAATTGAATAGACTGCAAAGACAAGATATTTAACGTTCCAATTCGTAAACTGTGTTATTTTTTGCAAATATTAGCTCATTGGGAACGTCGGAAAACCACTAGAGTCAGTCGCCACAGCCATTTATCAACAACACCCAGAAAAATAAAGCTAAAGTAGATCCAAGCTAATGCCTGTGTCTTCTCTACTTAACAGCCAAAAAAAAGATTACAACCCTCCCAAATATATTACACTGTATATATTCATTCATTCATACAACCCAAAAGCGGTGAAGTTGTCCCGTTGTGCAAATGGTAAATAAAAAGAGAATACAACAAATCCTTTTCAACTTATATTCAATTGAATAGACTGCAAAGACAAGATATTTAACCTTCCAATTCGTAAACTTTGGTATTTTTTGCAAATATTAGCTCATTGGAAACGTCGGAAAACCACTACAGTCAGTCGCCACAGCCATTTATCAACAACACCCAGAAAAAAAAAGGTAAAGTAGATCCACGCTAATGTCTGGGTCTTCTCTACTTAACAGCCAAAGAAAAGATTACAACCCTCCCAAATATATTACACTGTATATATTCATTCATTCATACAACCCAAAATCAGTGAAGTTGTCCCGTTGTGTAAATGGTAAATAAAAAGAGAATACAACAAATCCTTTTCAACTTATATTCAATTGAATAGACTGCAAAGACAAGATATTTCATGTTCACACTGAGAAACTGTTATTTTTTGCATATATTAGCTAATTTGGAACTTCAGAAAAACACTGTCAGTAACTACAGTCAGTCGCCACAGTCTTTTATCAACAACACCCAGAAAAATAAAGGTTAAGTAGATCCAAGCTAATGCCTGTGTCTTCTCTACTTAACAGCCATAAAAAAGATTACAACCCTCCCAAATATATTACACTGTATATATTCATTCATTCATACAACCCAAAAGCAGTGAAGTTGTCCCGTTGTGTAAATGGTAAATAAAAAGAGAATACAACAAATCCTTTTCAACTTATATTCTATTAAATAGACTGCAAAGACAAGATATTTCATGTTCACACTGAGAAACTGTTATTTTTTGCATATATTAGCTCATTGGGAACGTTCCGAAAACCACTGTCAGTAACTACAGTCAGTCGCCACAGCCTTTTATCAACAACACCCAGAAAAATAAAGCTAAAGTAGATCCAAGCTAATGTCTGGGTCTTCTCTACTTAACAGCCATAAAAAAAGATTACAACCCTCCCAAATATATTACACTGTATATATTCATTCATTCATACAACCCAAAAGCGGTGAAGTTGTCACGTTGTGTAAATGGTAAATAAAAAGAGAATACAACAAATCCTTTTCAACTTATATTCAATTGAATAGACTGCAAAGACAAGATATTTCATGTTCACACTGAGAAACTGTTATTTTTTGCAAATATTAGCTCATTGGGAACGTCGGAAAACCACTGTCAGTAACTACAGTCGGTCGCCACAGCCATTTATCAACAACACCCAGAAAAATAAAGGTAAAGTAGATCCAAGCTAATGTCTGTGTCTTCTCTACTTAACAGCCATAAAAAAAGATTACAACCCTCCCAAATATATTACACTGTATATATTCATTCATTCATACAACCCAAAAGCGGTGAAGTTGTCACGTTGTGTAAATGGTAAATAAAAAGAGAATACAACAAATCATTTTCAACTTATATTCAATTGAATAGACTGCAAAGACAAGATATTTAACGTTCCAATTCGTAAACTTTGTTATTTTTTGCAAATATTAGCTCATTTGGAACTTCAGGAAAACACTGTCAGTAACTACAGTCGGTCGCCACAGCCATTTATCAACAACACCCAGAAAAATAAAGGTAAAGTAGATCCAAGCTAATGCCTGTGTCTTCTCTACTAAACAGCCAAAAAAAAGATTACAACCCTCCCAAATATATTGCACTGTATATATTCATTCATTCATACAACCCAAAAGCGGTGAAGTTGTTACGTTGTGTAAATGGTAAATAAAAATAGAATACAACAAATCCTTTTCAACTTATATTCAATTGAATAGATTGCGAACACAAGATATTTAACATTCCAATTCTAAACTGTGTTATTTTTTGCAAATATTAGCTCATTGGGAACGTCGGAAAACCACTGTCAGTAACTACAATCGGTCGCCACAGCCATTTATCAACAACACCCGGAAAAATAAAGCGAAAGTAGATCCAAGCTAATGTCTGTGTCTTCTCTACTTAACAGCCAAAAAAAAGATTACAACCCTCCCAAATATATTACACTGTATATATTCATTCATTCATACAACCCAAAAGCAGTGAAGTTGTCACGTTGTGTAAATGGTAAATAAAAAGAGAATACAACAAATCCTTTTCAACTTATATTCAATTGAATAGACTGCAAAGACAAGATATTTAACGTTCCAATTCGTAAACTGTGTTATTTTTTGCAAATATTAGCTCATTGGGAACGTCGGAAAACCACTACAGTCAGTCGCCACAGCCATTTATCAACAACACCCAGAAAAATAAAGGTAAAGTAGATCCAAGCTAATGCCTGTGTCTTCTCGACTTAACAGCCAAAAAAAAGATTACAACCCTCCCAAATATATTACACTGTATATATTCATTCATTCATACAACCCAAAAGCAGTGAAGTTGTCACGTTGTGTAAATGGTAAATACAAAGAGAATACAACAAATCCTTTTCAACTTATATTCAATTGAATAGACTGCAAAGACAAGATATTTAACGTTCCAATTCGTAAACTGTGTTATTTTTTGCAAATATTAGCTCATTGGGAACATCGGAAAACCACTGTCAGTAACTACAGTCGGTCGCCACGGCCATTTATCAACAACACCCAGAAAAATAAAGCTAAAGTAGATCCAAGCTAATGCCTGTGTCTTCTCTACTTAACAGCCAAAAAAAAGATTACAACCCTCCCAAATATATTACACTGTATATATTCATTCATTCATACAACCCAAAAGCGGTGAAGTTGTCACGTTGTGTAAATGGTAAATAAAAAGAGAATACAACAAATCCTTTTCAACTTATATTCAATTGAATAGACTGCAAAGACAAGATATTTAACGTTACAATTCGTAAACTTTGTTATTTTTTGCAAATATTAGCTCATTGGGAACGTCGGAAAACCACTGTCAGTAACTACAGTCAGTCGCCACAGCCTTTTATCAACAACACCCAGAAAAATAAAGTTAGAGTATATCCAAGCTAATGTCTGTGTCTTCTCTCCTTAACAGCAAAAAAAAAAGATTACAACCCTCCCAAATATATTAAACAATATATATTCATTCATACATTATATTACAAAGCCCAAAAGCAGTGAAGTTGTCACGTTGTGTAAATGAGAAATAAAAACAGAATACAACAAATCATTTTCAACTTATATTCAATTGAATAGACTGCAAAGACAAGATATTTCATGTTCACACTGGAAAAAACAGTTATTTTTGGCAAATAATCATTAACTTAGAATTGAATGAATAAGCCCCTGCTTATTTCCATCCTGAAATAAGCAGGGGCGTCCATGATAACGTTGCTTGGATGGCATTCATGTGTTGCTCCAAAACTTGTATGTACCTTCACAGATGTATAAGTTACCCATGTCTTGGGCACTAATACACCCCCATACCATCACACCTTTTACACTTTGTGCCTAAAACAATCCGGATGGTTCTTTTCCTCTTTGGTCCGGAGGACACCACATCCACAGTTTTTCCAAAAAAAACCAATTTGAAAAGTGGACTCGTCAGACCACTTTTTCCACTTTGCATCAGTCCATCTTAGTTGAGCTCGGGGCCAAGGCGAAGCCGTCGGCGTTTCCGGGTGTTGTTGATAAATGTCTGTGGCTTTGCATAGTAGAGTTTTAACTTGCACTTGCAGATGTCGCGGCCGACTGTAGTTACTCACAGTGGTTTCCTCGAGTGCTTCTGAGCCCATGTGGTGATATCCTTTACACACTGATGTCGCTTTTTTTGATGCAGTACCGCCTGAGGGATCCAAGGTGCGTAATATCATCGTGATTTCTCCAGATTCTCTGAACCTTTTGATGATATTACGGAGCGTAGATGGGGAAATCCCTAAATTCCTTGCTATAGCTGGTTGAGAAATGTTGTTCTTAAACTGAGCATTTCGTGCTTTTATACCCAATCATGGCGCCCACCTGTTCCCCAATTAGCCCGTCCACCTGTGGGATGTTCCAAATAAGTCTTTGACGAGCCTGACCGTGCACTTCTGATTTCCAGGGCGGAGGCTGTCGTTTCCACCGGTACAACTGTTCCGTAGACTCGCCCCGGAAAGGCTGGAGCTTCATGCACCCCGGACGACTGACCCACCTCCACGAAGGTCTACCGACCACCAACGGCACGCGCTACATCGCCGTGTCCTTCATTGACCCCTAGAACTTTGGATCGATCTTCAAATTTGTGTCTCCTTTTGTTCATTTGCAACCAACACAAAAAACCGTATGACGACCCGGCATGACTTTATCAGGTCTCCACGGGATTTGCAAGGACCCGATTGATTGGCTTCTTATCGGTACAGTTTTTGGCTGTCGTCTTGTACCCCAAAACCTATCCTGAGCAGCTCCATGTACAGTAGGGAAGGGGTTCCTATGGCCTATCGCAGTTTGCTGAAAATTATGGAAAGCGCCACTCTGAAGTTGGAATTGCCACAAGACACATTTTAAGATATCAAAAATAATGCCATCTAGTGGCCGACGTAGATAGCGCAATTTTGTCACATTTCATGTGTCAGGTAAACTCTGAAAAATCCTCTTCCTACTGTATAAAGTCAAGCGCTTTTGGGTGTCACTCCACGGCGCTATATAAATAGAGACCAGACCATGAGTATCCTGCTAAGAAGTTATCCTTTACAGGAATGCCAATTCCACATCTTCAAAGTTTGAGTAACTTCAACTTAAGTCTTATTCTACGTTTTTTTACCTGCAAGCACAAGTCCAGGTAAAGCTACTTCCAGGTAAACTCAACATGTCAAATTCCAGGAAAAAAATATATTTAGTGTCTAGAACTGAAAGCAAGGAGGAGAGGAGATCCTGGTTAATCGTATTTTCCAGACGATTAACCCCCACGCTTTGAACCCCGCGGCTAATCCATGGATTTATCTTCGCAAACGGCCACAATGTTTGTATTGAACACACAGTGTTCATAAAACACCCACAGAGACACTGAAAAGGTGTGTGTTATTGTTTATGCTACGGCGCCTGTCAATCGGGACGAGTTTGAAAATCAACTTCCTGTCTTGGTCCTTGAATCGGAAGCGTAACCATCAATAGCGGCACTCCGAGCGACGGTTGTAAGTTTTGCAATACGACTAAAACAATTCTCACTTACTAAACCGACCCGCGTGCGATGTCTGTAGGAGTGTTTTTCATGCATAGCTGTATGCGCTATCGTGATGTAATCAAGCTAGCATCGTTAGCATTAGCAAATATGCCAACACGCTTACGACTGTCCGCGGTTGGTATTATCAACTTGCAGTTTATTTAGCTGATTGGAGAGCTAGCTTGTGCAACTAGAGGGTCCGTGATAATGACTTCTGTTTTGTTTGATCAGCCGTTTTACTGCCGCGTTTACAGACACTGTTTGGAAACAATTTGGGGAGGAAATAAATATTTACAAAATCTTTCGTACCGGTATATATCTGAAACTAATACATTTATGTACAAATATTCATTCATACTAAAATTTAGTGGGTGTGGCTTAAATATCGGTGCTTTTTATAGCCTGGAAAATATGGTAATTCGGTTTAAAATTGTATTAGAGTCCTCCTCTGTCTTCTTCTATGTTTGTTTACCTGCAAGTCCATGTACAATTGGGGTAAAACTTGGCGAATCAAAAATTAAATAAAAATAATTACATTTGATTACGTAAAACAAACAAAAAACAACAACAATGTCTTTCTTACGTAAAACAAACAAAAAACAACAACAATGTCTTTCTTACGTAAAACAAACAAAAAACAACAACAATGTCTTTCTTACGTAAAACAAACAAAAAACAACAACAATGTATTTCTTATTAAGAAAGACATTGTTGTTGTTTTTTGTTTGTTTTACGTAAACTAAGACAAAACATGAACAAAACAGGTTGTGTTGTTTGTGTTGGTTTCAAATGCAATAATCGAATGGTTCACGGATTGTTTCACCCTTTTGTTGTTAAATGTTTTGTTGATTATAATTTTTTAAAGCCATTGCTTTAAAAAGACGGGTAACGACATCAAGTCAGTCTCTGTCAAACAGAGTGTTGGCTAGAAAACTTGTTCACACTGCAGCTCAATTTTGTTTTTTTTTGTTGCCCAAATTTGACATGGATCTGTGTATCTTGAAGTTACAGTAGAAGGCTACGGTAGCTACACAACAGATTGCGTTAACATATCGTTAACAACAGTCCCGTTTCCTTTTTAATTTAAATTTTTTTTTTTTTTTTATAAATCCGACCCAGGCCTTTTTGGCACGTGGCTATAAATCAGATATGTGTTTGATGTGACTGCAGTCTGAATGTTCAGGTGGCTTCTAAAAGACCTGTACGTCATGGAAAGGCGACAAATGTCAAGATCCTTTGCCAAAACTGAAAGGAAATGGTGGACGAAGAATCAGAAAACAGTCAGTGGTGAAAAGTTTTACAAGTGACTGAAATGAAATGTTTATGTTCCCCCGCGGCCACACAAATTAAATTATCAGAAACATTATAAATGTTGAGTCTGGTTGCTCAAACTCCTTGAAATCATCCAATCAAAAGTAGTTATTTGGAAAATCATCCTTTATTTTGGGTGGCGCTGACCCTGAAAGGGAAAAGCGGTTGGAAATGGATGGATGGATGGATGTTCTCTTACATTGAAAGGCTAAGCTAGCTACACAACAAATTGAGCTAGCATTGCTACTCCACACATTTCTAACCTACTGTTATTACTTCCCGCTTCATTGCCATAAAAAAGCACCGAACCGCCGTTAAAACGAATTTTTCGGAAAATGGTTCTTTATTTTGCCGAAGGACAGCGACGCTATTGTCTTACAGTAGAAGGCTACGGTAGCTACACAACAGATTGAGTTAACATATTGTTCACAAATTTCTAACTTGCTGTTATTACTTATCGTTTCGTTGCCATAAAAAGTAGGCATCAAGTCTGCCATTGAAAGTATTTTATTAGAAAGTCCAATTTTTTATATTGCCAAAGGACGGTGACTGTTCTCTTACATTGAAAGGCTGAGCTAGCTTCATTGTCTCCTCCATTGACGTAAATAAGCACAGAACCGCCGTTAAAATGAATTTTTCGGAAAATCGTTCTTTATATTGCCGAAGGACAGCGACACTATTGTCTTACAGTAGAAGGCTACGGTAGCTACACAACAGATTGAGTTAACATATCGTTCACAAATTTCTAACTTGCTGTTATTACTTATCGTTTCACTGGTGCCTTTATTGCCATAAAAAGTAGGCATCGAGTCTGCCATTACAAGTATTTTATTAGAAAGTATTTTTTTTATATTGCCAAAGGACGGTGACTGTTCTCTTACATTGAAAGGCTGAGCTAGCTTCATTGTCTCCTCCATTGCCGTGAATAAGCACCGAACCGCCGTTGAAATGAATTTTTCGGAAAATCTTTATTTTGCCGAAGGACAGCGACGCTATTGTCTTACAGTAGAAGGCTACGGTAGCTACACAACAGATTGAGGTAACATATCGTTCACAAATTTCTAACTTGCTGTTATTACTTATCGTTTCACTGGCGCCTTCATTGCCATAAAAAGTAGGCATCGAGTCTGCCATTACAAGTATTTTATTAGAAAGTATTTGTTTTATATTGCCAAAGGACGGTGACTGTTCTCTTACATTGAAAGGCTGAGCTAGCTTCATTGTCTCATCCATTGCCGTAAATAAGCACCGAACCGCCGTTAAAATGAATTTTTCGGAAAATCTTTATTTTGCCGAAGGACCGTGACGCTATTGTCTTACAGTAGAAGGCTACGGTAGCTACACAACTGATTGAGGTAACATATTGTTCACAAATTTCTAATTTGCTGTTATTACTTATCGTTTTATTGGCGCTTTCGCTGCCATAACAAGTAGGCATCGAGTCTGCCATTACAAGTATTTTATTAGAAAGTATTTTTTTTATATTGCCAAAGGACGGTTACTGTTCTCTTACATTGAAAGGCTGAGCTGGCTTCATTGTCTCCTCCATTGCCGTGAATAAGCACCGAACCGCCGTTGAAATGAATTTTTCGGAAAATCTTTATTTTGCCGAAGGACCGCGACGCTATTGTCTTACAGTAGAAGGCTACGGTAGCTACACAACAGATTTAGTTAACATATCGTTCACAAATTTCTAACTTGCTGTTATTACTTATCGTTTTATTGGCGCCTTCGCTGCCTTAACAAGTAGGCATCAAGTCTGCCATAAGAAGTAATTTATTAGAAAGTATTTTTTTATATTGCCAAAGGACGGTTACTGTTCTCTTACATTGAAAGGCTGAGCTAGCTTCATTGTCTCCTCCATTGCCATAAATAAGCACCGAACCGCCGTTGAAATGAATTTTTCGGAAAATCTTTATTTTGCGGAAGGACAGCGACGCTATTGTCTTACAGTAGAAGGCTACGGTAGCTACACAACAGATTGAGTTAACATATTGTTCACAAATTTCTAACTTGCTGTTATTACTTATCGTTTCATTGCCGTAAAAAGTAGGCATCAAGTCTGCCATTCAAAGTATTTTATTAGAAAGTCCAATTTTTGATATTGCCAAAGGACGGTGACTGTTCTTTCATTGATAGGCTGAGCTAGCTTCATTGTCTCCTCCATTGCTGTGAATAAGCACCAAACCGCCGTTGAAATTAATTTTTCGGAAAATCTTTATTTTGCCGAAGGACAGTGACGCTATTGTCTTACAGTAGAAGGCTACGGTAGCTACACAACAGATTGAGTTAACATACCGTTCACAAATTTCTAACTTGCTGTTATTATTTATCGTTTCACTGGTGCCTTCATTGCCATAAAAAGTAGGCATCGAGTCTGCCATTAGAAGTATTTTATTAGAAAGTCCAATTTTTTATATTACCAAAGGGCGGTGACTGTATTCTCTTACATTGAAAGGTTGAGCTAGCTTCATTGTCTCCTCCATTGCCATAAATAACCGCCGTTAAAATGAATTTTTTGAAAAATCATTCTTTATTTTGCCAAAGGACAGCGACGCTTTTGTCTTACAGTAGAAGGCTACGGTAGCTACACAACAGATTGAGTTAACATACCGTTCACAAATTTCTAACTTGCTGTTATTACTTATCGTTTCATTGGCATCACACTGCAGTGTGAACATAACCCAATTGTCACTTCAGGTACACCAAAAAAGAAACATATCATGCTAGCAGGGTAAAAAGAGGGGTCAACACCCGTTTGATTTTCGGACTAAAAACTGTTAGCAACTAGCCATTACCATGCTAGCATGCTGGATTGCCCTTTTGTGTTTTCAACGTGCTAACTGTCGAAGTGTCACTGACTGGACGGGATTTGTGTGAAACAAGTTCGTAGAAAGTGTTTCAAATGGTGCTAATTAACATTCACTACTTGTCAGTCAAGTTGTTTTGTAAACTTTTAGTTGGATTTTAAAGAAAAACAAAACTCATTTTTGTAGCAAAAATGCTCAGCAGATGTTTAAATGAAGTCTGTTACTTGAAGGCTGTTTTTTCTCGCCTCAGAAAACTGGCATTCTATTCCGAAACAAAACTTGTGTGTAAATTGATTGCTTTTATAATTTATTGCCAAAATGTAATAAAACTCTTCAAAGATGTCATTTTGTGATTTTTTTAAATTACTTTATTTTTTTGCCTACATGACATTATTTTATTTAGTTATTTGGAAAATCATTCTTTATTTTGGGTGGCACTGTTGGCTTACATTGAAAGGCTAAGCTAGCTACACAACACATCGAGTTAACATTGCCAAAGCACCGTTCACACATTTCTAACCGACTGTCATTGCTTACCGTTCCATTGTCATAAATAATGCGTTAAAATAAATCTATTTTTTCGGAAAATCTTTATTTTGCGGAAGTACAGTGACACTATTGTCTTACAGTAGAAGGCAAAGGTAGCTACACAACACATTAAGCTAACATTTTCACACATTTCTAACCAACTGTTATTTCTTAACGTTTTATTGGCGCCTTCATTGCCATAAAAAGTAAGCACTGAGTATGCCATTAGAAGTATTTTATTAGAACGTAATTTTTTATATTGCCGGAGGACGGTGACTGTAATGTAGACACTTACATCATGTGTTGTCTTCATTATAGCACTTATATAAGACTTTTAAATTCATTTTGATAGTAGGCTAGTATAGACACTTAAATCATGTGTTGCCTTCATTATAACACTTATATAAGACTTTTAAAGTTGTTTTGATAGTAGGCTAATAGAACTAATATAGACACTTACATCATGTGTTGTCTTCATTATAACACTTATATAAGACTTTTAAAGTCACTTTGATAGTAGACTAATATAGACACTTATATCATGTGTTGTCTTCATTATAACACTTATATAAGACTTTTGAAGTCATTTTTTTATTTTTTATTTATTTTGATAGTAGGCAAATATAACTAATATAGACACTTACATCATGTGTTGTCTTCATTATAACACTTATATAAGACTTTTAATGTCATTTTGATAGTAGGCTAAGATAGCTAATATAAACACTGACATCATGTGTTGTCTTCATTATAGCACTTATATAAGACTTTTAAATTCATTTTGATAGTAGGCTAATATAGACACTTAAACCATGTGTTGCCTTCATTATAACACTTATATAAGACTTTTAAAGTCATTTTGATAGTAGGCTAATATAGACACTTACATAATGTGTTGTCTTCATTATAACACTTATATAAGACTTTTAAAGTCATTTTGATAGTAGGCTAATATCGCTAACATAGACACTTACATCATGTGTTGCCTTCATTATAACACTTATATAAGACTTTTAATGTCATTTTGATAGTAGGCTAATATAGCTAATATAGACACTTACATCATGTGTTGTCTTCATTATAACACTTATATATGACTTTTAATGTCATTTTGATAGTAGGCTAAGATAGCTAACATAGACACTTACATCATGTGTTGTCTTCATTATAACACTTATATAAGACTTTTAAAGTCACTTTGATTGTAGACTAATATAGCTAATATAGACACTTACATCATGTGTTGTCTTCATTATAACATCTATATACGACTTTTAAAGTAATTTTGATAGTAGGCTAATATAGACACTTACATCATGTGTTGTCTTCATTATAACACTTATATAAGACTTTTGAAGACATTTTTTTATTATTTATTTATTTTGATAGTAGGCTAATATAACTAATATAGACACTTACATCATGTGTTGTCTTCATTATAACCCTTATATAAGACTTTTAAAGTCACTTTGATTGTAGACTAATATAGACACTTACATCATGTGTTGTCTTCATTATAACCCTTATATAAGACTTTTAAAGTCACTTTGATTGTAGACTAATATAGCTAATATAGACACTTACATCATGTGTTGTCTTCATTATAACATCTATATACGACTTTTAAAGTAATTTTGATAGTAGGCTAATATAGACACTTACATCATGTGTTGTCTTCATTATAACACTTATATAAGACTTTTAAAGTCACTTTGATTGTAGACTAATATAGCTAATATAGACACTTACATCATGTGTTGTCTTCATTATAACATCTATATACGACTTTTAAAGTAATTTTGATAGTAGGCTAATATAGACACTTACATCATGTGTTGTCTTCATTATAACACTTATATAAGACTTTTGAAGACATTTTTTTATTATTTATTTATTTTGATAGTAGGCTAATATAACTAATATAGACACTTACATCATGTGTTGTCTTCATTATAACACTTATATACGACTTTTAATGTCATTTTGATAGTAGGCTAATATAACTAATATATACACTTACATCATGTGTTGCCTTCATTATAACCCTTATATAAGACTTTTAAAGTCACTTTGATTGTAGACTAATATAGACACTTACATCATGTGTTGTCTTCATTATAACATTTATATACGACTTTTAAAGTTTTTTTGATAGTAGGCTAATATAGACACTTACATCATGTGTTGTCTTCATTATAACACTTATATGAGACTTTTGAAGTCATTTTTTTATTATTTTTTTATTTTGATAGTAGGCTAATATAACTAATATAGACACTTACATCATGTGTTGTCTTCATTATAACCCTTATATAAGACTTTTAAAGTCACTTTGATAGTAGACTAATATAGCTTATATAGACACTTACATCATGTGTTGTCTTCATTATAACACTTATATAAGACTTTTAAAGTCATTTTGATAGTAGGCTAATATAGACACTTACATCATGTGTTGTCTTCATTATAACACTTATATAAGACTTTTTAAATCATTTTGATAGTAGGCTAATATAGCTAATGTAGACACTTACATCACGTGTTGCCTTCATTATAACACTTATATAAGACTTTTAAAGTTATTTTGATAGTAGGCTAATATAGACACTTACATCATGTGTTGGCTTCATTATAACACTTATATAAGACTTTTAAAGTCATTTTGATAGTATGCTAATATAACTAATATAGACACGTACATCATGTGTTGCCTTCATTATAATACTTATAAAGGACTTTTAAAGTCATTTTGATAGTAGGCTAATATAGCTAACATAGACACTTACATCATGTGTTGTCTTCATTATAACACGTATATAATACTTTTAAAGTCATTTTGATAGTATGCTAATATAACTAATATGGACACTTACATCATGTGTTGCCTTCATTATAACACTTATATAAGACTTTTAAAGTAATTTTGATCGTAGGCTAATATAGACACTTACATCATGTGTTGTCTTCATTATAACACTTATATAAGACTTTTAAAGTAATTTTGATAGTCGGCTAATATAGACACTTACATCATGTGTTGTCTTCATTATAACACTTATATAAGACTTTTAAAATAAATTTGATAGTAGGCTAATATAGCTAATATAGACACTTACATCATGTGTTGCCTTCATTATAACCCTTATATAAGACTTTTAAAGTCACTTTGATAGTAGACTAATATAGCTTATATAGACACTTACATCATATGTTGTCTTCATTATAACACTTATATACGACTTTTAAAGTAATTTTGATAGTAGGCTAATATAGACACCTACATCATTTGTTGTCTTCATTATAACACTGATATAAAACTTTTAAAGTAATTTTGATAGTAGGCTAATATAGCTAACATAGACACTTACACCATGTGTTGCATTCATTATCACACTTATATAAGACTTTTAAAGTCATTTTGATAGTAGGCTAATATAACTAATATAGACACTTACATCATGTGTTGCCTTCATTATAACACTTATATAAGACTTTTAAAGTCATTTTGATAGTAGGCTAATATAGACACAAACATCATGTGTTGTCTTCATTATAACACTTATATAAGACTTTTGAAGTCATTTTTTTATTATTTATTTATTTTGATAGTAGGCTAATATAACTAATATAGACACTTACATCATGTGTTGTCTTCATTATAACACTTATATAAGACTTTTAAAGTCACTTTGATAGTAGACTAATATAGCTTATATAGACACTTACATCATGTGTTGTCTTCATTATAACACTTATATAAGACTTTTAAAGTCATTTTGATAGTAGGCTAATATAGACACTTACATCATGTGTTGTCTTCATTATAACACTTATATAAGACTTTTAAAGTCATTTTGATAGTAGGCTAATATAGACACTTACATCATGTGTTGTCTTCATTATAACACTTATATAAGACTTTTTAAATCATTTTGATAGTAGGCTAATATAGCTAATGTAGACACTTACATCACGTGTTGCCTTCATTATAACACTTATATAAGACTTTTAAAGTTATTTTGATAGTAGGCTAATATAGACACTTACATCATGTGTTGGCTTCATTATAACACTTATATAATACTTTTAAAGTCATTTTGATAGTATGCTAATATAGACACTTACATCATGTGTTGGCTTCATTATAACACTTATATAATACTTTTAAAGTCATTTTGATAGTATGCTAATATAGACACGTACATCATGTGTTGCCTTCATTATAATACTTATAAAGGACTTTTAAAGTCATTTTGATAGTAGGCTAATATAGCTAACATAGACACTTACATCATGTGTTGTCTTCATTATAACACGTATATAATACTTTTAAAGTCATTTTGATAGTATGCTAATATAACTAATATGGACACTTACATCATGTGTTGCCTTCATTATAACCCTTATATAAGACTTTTGAAGTAATTTTGATCGTAGGCTAATATAGACACTTACATCATGTGTTGGCTTCATTATAACACTTATATAAGACTTTTAAAGTCATTTTTTATTATTTATTTATTTTGATAGTAGGCTAATATAACTAATATAGACACCTACATCATGTGTTGTCTTCATTATAACACTTAAATAAGACTTTTAAAATCATTTTGATAGTTGGCTAATATAGCTAATATAGACACTTACATCACGTGTTGCCTTCATTATAACACTTATATAAGACTTTTAAAGTCATTTTGATAGTAGGCTAATATCACTAACATAGACACTTACATCATGTGTTGCCTTCATTATAACACGTATATAAGACTTTTAAAGTCACTTTGATAGTAGACTAATATAGACACTTACATCATGTGTTGCCTTCATTATAACCCTTATATAAGACTTTTAAAGTCACTTTGATAGTAGGCTAATATAGACACTTACATCATGTGTTGCCTTCATTATATCACTTATATAAGACTTTTAAAATAATTTTGATAGTAGGCTAATATAGCTAACATAGACACTTACATCACGTGTTGCCTTCATTATAACACTTATACAAGACTTTTAAAGTCATTTTGATAGTAGGCTAATATAGACAATTACATCATGTGTTGTCTTCATTATAATACTTATAAAAGACTTTTAAAGTCATTTTGATAGTAGGCTAATACAGGCACTTACATCATGTGTTGCCTTCATTATAACACTTATATAAGACTTTTGAAGTCATTTTGATAGTAGGCTAATATAGACACTTACATCATGTGTTGTCTTCATTATAACACTTATATAAGACTTTTAAAGTCATTTTTTTATTATTTTTTTATTTTGATGGTAGGCCAATATAACTAATATATACACTTACATCATGTGTTGCCTTCATTATAACCCTTATATAAGACTTTTAAAGTCACTTTGATAGTAGACAAATATAGCTAATATAGACACTTACATCATGTGTTGTCTTCATTATAACCCTTATATAAGACTTTTAAAGTCACTTTGATAGTAGACTAATATAGCTAATATAGACACTTACATCACGTGTTGCCTTCATTATAACACTTATATAAGACTTTTAAAGTCATTTTGATAGTAGGCTAATATAGACACTTACATCATGTGTTGTCTTCATTATAACACTTATATAAGACTTTTAAAATCATTTTGATAGTAGGCTAATATAGCTAATATAGACACTTACATCACGTGTTGCCTTCATTATAACACTTATATAAGACTTTTAAAGTCACTTTGATAATAGACTAATATAGACACTTACATCATGTGTTGTCTTCATTATAACACTTATATACGACTTTTAAATTAATTTTGATAGTAGACTAATATAGACACTTACATCATGTGTTGTCTTCATTATAACACTTATATAAGACTATTAGACTTAGACTTAGACAAATTTTAATGATCCACAAGGGAAATTGTTCAACACAGTAGCTCAGTTACTATTAAAGTCGTATTAACTATTAAAGTTATATCAAAGTCATTTTGATAGTAGGCTAATATAGACACTTACATCATGTGTTGCCTTCATTATAACACTTATATAAGACTTTTAAAGTCATTTTGATAGTAGGCTAATATATACACTTACATCATGTGTTGCCTTCATTATAACACTTATATAAGACTTTTAAAGTAATTTTGACAGTAGGCTAATATAGACACTTACATCATGTGTTGTCTTCATTATAATACTTATATAAGACTTTTAAAGTCACTTTGATTGTAGACTAATATAGCTAATATAGACACTTACATCATGTGTTGTCTTCATTATAATACTTATATAAGACTTTTAAAGTCACTTTGATTGTAGACTAATATAGCTAATATAGACACTTACATCATGTGTTGTGTTCATTATAACACTTTTATCAGACTTTTAAAGTCATTTTGATAGTAGGCTAATATAGACACTTACATAATGTGTTGTCTTCATTATAACACTTATATAAGACTTTTAAAATCATTTTGATAGTAGGCTAATATAGCTAACATAGACACTTACATCATGTGTTGTCTTCATTATAACACTTATATAAGACTTTTAAAGTCATTTTATAGTAGGCTAATATAGACACTTACATCATGTGTTGTCTTCATTATAACACTTATATAAGACTTTTCAAGTCATTTTTTTATTATTTATTTATTTTGATAGTAGGCTAATATAACTAATATAGACACTTACATCATGTGTTGCCTTCATTATAACACTTATATAAGACTCTTAAAGTGATTTTGATACTCGGCTAATATAGACACTTACATCATGTGTTGTCTTCATTATAACACTTATATAAGACTTTTAAAGTCATTTTGATAGTAGGCTAATATAGCTAACATAGACACTTACATCATGTGTTGTCTTCATTATAACACTTATATAAGACTTTTAAAGTCACTTTGATAGTAGGCTAATATAGACACTTACATGATGTGTTGCCTTCATTATAACACTTATATAAGACTTTTATGTGTCCATGGTTTGATTTCAAATTCCCGAGACTTGTGCAGATCCCAAAGACACAACAACAGCGATCCAGTCGGTTAATAAAAGTTAGTTTGGCATGAATAGTTCCCCTTTTAAGCGATGACATCACTGCAAGAGAAGAACACGTCCTCTGCAAGTCTGACACTCGCCAGCAAAGTGCACGTGTGGAATGGAATGGATGAGTCAGTGCTGAGGACAGCTGCTTCCCGCTTTCCCACACAACCATCTTGGCTCCCACATGACCTGCACTGAACACCTCGCACTCGCAACCACGCGTGTGCTGCGCCAAATGTTTACATGTGGAGTGACGGGCTTGAACGGAGCAAATGGTGGTGAGTTTACCTTTGTGGAGCGATCGCACGTATACATGCCACAACATGAGGGATGCACACCCGGGAGGAATGCTGAGGAGCAACTTATGTTTGTTCACTATGGAGTGTGAGAGTCCAGTCCATAGTGGATCTAACATAATAGTGAGAGTCCAGTCCGTAGTGGATCTAACATAATAGTGAGAGTCCAGTCCATAGTGGATCTAACATAATAGTGAGAGTCCAGTCCATAGTGGATCTAACATAATAGTGTGAGAGTCCAGTCCATAGTGGATCTAACATAATAGTGTGAGAGTCCAGTCCATAGTGGATCTAACATAATAGTGTGAGAGTCCAGTCCATAGTGGATCTAACATAATAGTGAGAGTCCAGTCCATAGTGGATCTAACATAATAGTGAGAGTCCAGTCCATAGTGGATTTACCATAATAGTGTGAGTCCAGTCTATAGTGGATCTAACATAATAGTGAGAGTCCAGTCCATAGTGGATCTAACATAATAGTGAGAGTCCAGTCCATAGTGGATCCAACATAATAGTGAGAGTCCAGTCCATAGTGGATCTAACATAATAGTGTGAGAGTCCAGTCCGTAGTGGAGCTACTATAATAGTGTGAGAGTCCAGTCCATAGTGGATCTAACATAATAGAGTGAGAGTCCAGTCCATAGTGGATCTAACATAGTAGTGAGAGTCCAGTCCATAGTGGATCTAACATAATAGTGTGAGAGTCCAGTCCATAGTGGATCTAACATAATACTGTGAGAGTCCAGTCCATAGTGGATCTAACATAATAGTGTGAGAGTCCAGTCCATAGTGGATCCAACATAATAGTGAGAGTCCGGTCCATAGTGGATCTAACATAATAGTGTGACAGTCCAGTCCATAGTGGATCTAACATAATAGTGTGAGAGTCCAGTCCATAGTGGATCTAACATAAGAGTGAGAGTCCAGTCCATAGTGGATCTAACATAATAGTGTGAGAGTCCAGTCCATAGTGGATCTAACGTAATAGTGAGAGTCCAGTCCATAGTGGATCTAACATAATAGTGAGAGTCCAGTCCATAGTGGATCTAACATAATAGTGAGAGTCCAGTCCATAGTGGATCTAACATTATAGTGTGAGAGTCCAGTCCATAGTGGATCTAACATAATAGGGAGAGTCCAGTCCATAGTGGATCTAACATAATAGTGTGAGAGTCCAGTCCATAGTGGATCTAACATAATAGTGAAAGTCCAGTCCATAGTGGATCTAACATAATAGTGTGAGAGTCCAGTCCATAGTGGATCTAACATAATAGTGAGAGTCCAGTCCATAGTGGATCTAATATAATAGTGAGAGTCCAGTCCGTAGTTGATCTAACATAATAGTGAGAGTCTAGTCCATAGTGGATCTAACATAATAGTGTGAGAGTCCAGTCCATATTGGATCTAACATAAGAGTGAGAGTCCAGTCCATAGTGGATCTAACATAATAGTGAGAGTCCAGTCCATAGTGGATCTAACATAATAGTGAGCGTCCAGTCCATAGTGGATCTAATATAATAGTGAGAGTCCAGTCCATAGTGGATCTAACATAATAGTGTGAGAGTCCCGTCCATAGTGGATCTAACATAATAGTGTTAGAGTCCAGTCCATAGTGGATCTAACATAATAGTGTGAGAGTCCAGTCCATAGTGGATCCAACATAATAGTGAGAGTCCAGTCCATAGTGGATCCAACATAATAGTAAGAGTCCAGTCCACAGTGGGTCTAACATAATAGTGAGAGTCCAGTCCATAGTGGATCTAACATAATAGTGAGAGTCCAGTCCATAGTGGATCTAGCATAATAGTGAGAGTCCAGTCCATAGTGGATCTAACATAATAGTGAGAGTCCAGTCCATAGTGGATCTAACATAATAGTGAAAGTCCAGTCCATAGTGGATCTAACATAATAGTGAGAGTCCAGTCCATAGTGGATCTAACATAATCGTGAGAGTCCAGTCCATAGTGGGGCCAGCAGGAGACCATCCCGAGCGGAGACGGGACAGCAGCGCAGAGATGTCCCCAACCGATGCACGGACGAGCGGTCCACCCCGGGTCCCGACTCTGGACAGCCAGCACTTCATCCATGGCCACTGGACCTGGGCAGAGGAGAAAAGAAAAGAAGCGGCAGATCAAATGGTCAAAAAAGGGGGGCTATTTAAAGGCTAGAGTATACAAATGAGTTTTAAGATGCTTCTACTGAGGTAGCATCTCTAACTGTTACCGGGATGGCTTTCCATTTTGTTGTTCTTAACGTGGCCTATTCTATATTCACCTTAAACACAATTCATGGTCATTGTCTTGATTTACTCACATTGTGGCAAATTTTGCAGGAAACAAATTGTCAGATGTATTACAATAATTTGGAGACACCCCTAGGGGCCAGATTCAATATCAACTTCATGACTAAACTTGTGACGTCTCAGGGGGGCCAAACCAAAGCCAAGGGCGGGCCCTAGCTTGGACACCTTTGATTTGTTGAAAAGCTGTATGTGTTTATAGATAAAGAAAACATACTCCGACCTGGCCATCAATTATTGGTAGATTCTGGGACTCCCCTCCCACATTGAGGCCCCTGTCAGGGGCTTCTTCTCCCCAAACACCCTGGCCTGGCCGGGGGTGGAATGTGGGACTGGCTGCTATGGAGGGGGAGGCTTGGGTCAGCTCCCTCTTCCTGAAAGAGCCCTTTGTGGTCATCCCTTGCCTCGGACTACTCCTGTCCAGACTGTCTGAAAGGTGACATTGATCACGGGGGGGGGGGAGCTGCCTCCCAAAAACCAGCACAGGGACTGAGCAAAGTCTTTGTAAAAGTTGAACACTTTTGGAATGGAAGATGATTTGCTCCAGTGAATTATGAGAGATTCCAGCTGGAACAAATTACAGTGGAGCTCTGCCTGGAGAGCAAGCCGAACCCCTAACCCCAACTCCGGGGTTGGGGAATAGGAAGTATGATTGCATACAATGTCAATTTAAGGAGGCCGCTAACGACAGGGTTCCTGGTGACGGCTGGTGATTAGTGGTGAGCGCTCCGGTCCCGACTAAACACAACATTTCAATGATGCAAGAAGTCCGAACTTTTAGCCAGACGAATGTGTTCACGTCTTTGTACTTCAACCTGCGATTAAAAACAATGGAGTCCAGGGTGTTGTCTACGTTGACCAGACAGAAGCAAACCCAAGAAAATGACATCGGTCCTTGACAGACACCTTCATAACAATATGTAATATGCACAATATACACACTGCAAGTATATACATAATGTAGTAACAGACACCTTCATAACAATATGTAATATGTACAATATACACACGGCAAGTATATATATAATGTAGGAACAGACACCTTCATAACAATATGTAATATGTACAATATACACACTGCAAGTATATATATAATGTAGTAACAGACATCTTCATAACAATATGTAATATGTACAATATAAACACTGCAAGTATATATATATAATGTAGTAACAGACACCTTCATAACAATATGTAATATGTACAATATACACACTGCAAGTATATATATATATATATATATATATATATATATATAACGTAGTGACGGACACCTTCATAACAATATGTAATATGTACAATATACACACTGCAAGTATATATATATATATATATATATATATATATATATATATATATATATATATATATATATATATATAATGTAGTAACAAACACCGTCATAACAATATGTAATATGTACTATATACACACTGCAAGTAGATATATGTATAATGTAGTAACAGACACCTTCAAAACAATATGTAATATGTACAATATACACACTGCAAGTATATATATATATAACGCAGTGGCGGACACCTTCATAACAATATGTAATATGTACTATATACACACTGCAAGTATATATATATAATGTAGTAACAGACACCTTCAAAACAATATGTAATATGTACAATATACTCACTGCAAGTATATATATAATGTAGTAACAGACACCTTCATAAAAATATGTAATATGTACAATATACTCACTGCAAGTATATATATAACGTAGTGGCAGGCACCTTCATAACAATATGTAATATGTACAATATACACACTGCAAGTATATATATAATGTAGTGACAGACACCTTCATAACAATATGTAATATGTACAATATACACACTGCAAGTATATATATATATATATATATATATATATATATATATATATATATATATATATATATATATATATATATATATAATGTAGTGACAGACACCTTCATAACAATATGTAATATGTATAATATACACACTGCAAGTATATTTATAATGTTGTAACAGACACCTTCAATAACAATATGTAATATGTACAATATACACACTGCAAGTATATATATAATGTAGTAATAGACACCTTCATAACAATATGTAATATGTACAATATACATACTGCAAGTATATATATAATGTAGTAACAGACACCTTCATAACAATATGTAATATGTACAATATACACACTGCAAGTATATATATAATGTAGTAACAGACACCTTCATAACAATATGTAATATGTACAATATACACACTGCAAGTATATATAAATAATGTAGTGACAGACACATTCATAACAATATGTAATACGTACAATATACACACTGCAAGTATATTTATAATGTATTAACAGACACCTTCATAACAATATATAATATGTACAATATAAACACTGCAAGTCTATATATCATGTAGTAACAGACACCTTCATAACAATATGTAATATGTACAATATACACACTGCAAGTATATTTGCTAGATCCCAGTCTGCAACATGACTTCAGTGATGTGATGCTCGGGGGTCGGTCCCGCACACTTGATGTTTATGAGGCGCGGTGGTAAGCACAGTATATGAGTATGAGGCGCGGTGGTAAGCACAGGTGCAAGTGCTGCTTAGTCTAATTACACAGCAGCAGCTCAGACAGACACTGATTTATCACGCCGCTGAAGGAAGATGAACGGGACGCGGGGATGGCGTCCAAAGCCTCGCACGCTCCGTTTATAGCAAAGCGGGAGAAAAGTACATGCCATTAGGAGCTATTTTGAGTCTGCTTTGAATAATCCTCAGTCTGTTTTGTCTGCTGATGAAAGAAAGAAAGGTCTCTCTCCAGTGTGGTCCGCTCCGCTCCAGCAGCTTGGGAGGAGCAGCATAATGAAATAGATCTGAAATAGCTTCGGACAAACATGCCGAGTATGTTAGGACTTGACCTGGAATAGTTCTGTGAAGACAAATATAAATCACAATAACCACTTCCAAAAAATGGAATATCTACATATATGTGTATATGTACGTATATACACATATGTGTGTATATATTGTCAGGTTCAAACATCAAACCATCTATTAAACAAGGCAAGAAGCAAGGAATCAGGCAGAGACAAGTACAACTTCAGCACAATTGATCATAACTATAGCAACGGCCTTTAAGCATGAGAGTTGTGTGATAACTTATACATAATTATTCCAACATTTGTGTAGACTAGTAAAGTACCGCGATACTAATGAATCATATTCGGTACTATACCGCCTCTAAAAAGCACTGGTTCTCGGGCATTGCTGGTTTTTACGAGCAGAGGAGCATGTTCGGCAGCGCGCGCACACAGAGTACTTGCAAGCAGACACAGTGTGTGGACAGAAAAGGGAGAATGGACGCATTATGGTGTAAAAGGTAAACACAAAGGTGAAGTTATAACACTGAAACACCCTCAGGAAGAGGCGTTTTAAGACATGGTGTCAGGTTCAAACACCGAACTATCTATTAAACAAGGCAAGAAGCAAGGAATCAGGCAGAGACAGAGTTCAATTTTGCTCATGGGGAGAGACGTATGGAGCTGTACACTCAGTTACAGTCTCACCTTAGGCTCTAAGGTACAGCCCCACGTGCTCCTCTATTTATTCGGGAGTTCCCTAGTTAACATCACTGACACTCGTGATTTCGCCCTGTCTCTGTTTTGTCTGCGTTGAGGTACTCGATGTCCGTCCTTGGCTGTCAGCAGGCGGGGTCTGGAAACAAACTGCTGATGCGAGACAACTCGCAATGGAAGATTACAATTGGTGTGCCTTTGCACAGATGGAAAAGTTCAACTTCAGCACAATTGATCATAACTATAGCAACGGCCTTTAAGCATGAGAGTTGTGTGATAATTATTCTAACACATGGCTAACATCCATCCGCAGTCTGTGGTGTTTTAGCTACTTCTACATCACTAATCCTCGCCTCCATGGCGACAAATAAAGTATGTTTCTTATAAGTAGCATTATCACTGGAGGACGAGGAATAGCTAACCATGCTTCACTACACACCGTAGGAGGATACAATAGCTCACCGCTAACAGGCTAGCGCGCCTGAAAGTAAACAAACAACATGGGTGGATCTACACCTGACATCCACTGCAATGATACCAAGTACAGGAGCGTATCTAGTCGATACTACTATGATTAGATATATATGTTTTATCATCACAAAATCTATTTTCCTTTTTTTTAAATGTATATTATGTTTATAAACTCAGTAATGAAGACTTTGAATATGACCAATGTATGATCCTGTATTTACTTGGTATCGGATCGATACCTAAATGTGTGGTATCATCCAAAACTAATGTAAAGTATCAAAGAAGAGAAGAATAAGTGATTATTACATTTTAACAGAAGTGTAGATAGAACATGTTTAAACAGAAAATAAGCAGATATTAACAGTAAATGAACAAGTGGATTAATAATACATTTTTTTACAGTTTGTCCCTCATAATGTGTACAAAATAATAGGTGTATAAATGACACAATATGTTACTGCATAGACTAATTAGGAGTCTTTGTTTGTTTACTTACTACTAAAAGACAAGTTGTCTAGTATGTTCACTATTTTTGTCAAGACTTGGTCTTGGGTGTTTGCTTTTCCGGGATGCAACGGAAAGTTGGCTCGGGCGAGACGGGAATGAAGGTACAAGATTTATTAATACATCAAAAAAAAGTACGAACGAAAAGCGCGCACAGTGGCGGAGAATAAACTATGAACAATTAAACAAAACACTAACTGTGGCTTAATAAACAAAAACTTACTTTGGCATGGAACCGGCATGAAAAAAACGAGCAGCAAGGATCATAAGGGTGTGGCGAGTGTGCAGATGCATAAATATGGGGTGAGGTCGTCAGAAAGACAAACTGAAAAACAATGAACTTAAATACTACAGACATGATTAACGAAAACAGGTGCGTGACTCAAGACGTGAAACGGGTGCGTGACGTGACAGGTGAAAACTAATGGGTTGCTATGGTGACAATCAAGAGTGCACAATGAGTCCAAACGTGGAACAGGTGAAACTAATGGGGTAATCATGGAAACAAGACAAGGGAGTGAAAAGACAGAAACTAAAGGGTCCTATTACTAAACAAAACATGACTTAAAACAAAACATGATTACACAGACATGACAATTTTATTTAAGGACTAAATGACAATAATAAACATATGTTTCATGTACACTAACATTTTTGTTAAAATAAAGACAATAATGCCATTTTTTGTTGTCCCCATTATTTAGAAAAGTATCGAAAAGTATCCTCTCGGGGGATCCCGAGGCGTTCCCAGGCCAGCCGGGAGACATAGTCTTCCCAAAGTGTCCCGGGTCTTCCCCTTGGTCTCCTGCCGGTCGGACGTGCCCCAAACACCTCCCTAGGGAGGCGTTCGGGTGGCATCCTGACCAGATGCCCGAACCACCTCATCTGGCTCCTCTCGATATGGAGGAGCAGCGGCTTTACTCTGAGTTCCTCCCGGATGACAGAGCTTCTCACCCTATCTCTAAGGGAGAGACCCGCCACCCGGCGGAGGAAACTCATTTCGGCCGCATGTACCCGTGATCTTGTCCTTTCGGTCAAACCCCAAAGCTCATGACCATAGGTGAGGATGGGAACGTAGATCGACTGGTAAATTGAGAGCTTTGCCTTCCGGCTCAGCTCCTTCTTCACCACAACGGATCAATACAGCACTTTATTTTATGTGGCCTGGAAATAATGCGTTAATAAAATGCTTCATCTTCCATCCATCCATCTTCTTCCGCTTATCTGAGGTCAGGTCGCGGGGGAAGCAGCCTAAGCAGGGAAGCCCAGACTTCTCTCTCTCCAGCCACTTCGTCCAGCTCCTCCCGGGGGATCCCGAGGCGTTCCCAGGCCAGCCGTGAGACATAGTCTTCCCAACGTGTCCTGGGTCTACCCCGTGGCCTCCTACCAGTCGGACGTGCCCAAAACACCTCCCTAGGGAGGCGTTCGGGTGGCATCCTGACCAGATGCCCGAACCACTTCATCTGGCTCCTCTCAATGTTGAGGAGCAACGGCTTTACTCTGAGTTCCTCCCGGATGACAGAGCTTCTCACCCTATCTCTAAGGGAGAGCCCCGCCACCCGGCGGAGGAAACTCATTTCGGCCGCATGTACCCGTGATCCTGTCCTTTCGGTCAAAACCCAAAGCTCATGGCCATAGGTGAGGATGGGAACGTAGATCGACTGGTAAATTGAGAGCTTTGCCTTCCGGCTCAGCTCCTTCTTCACCACAACGGATCAATACAGCACTTTATTTTATGTGGCCTGGAAATAATGCGTTAATAAAATGCTTCATCTTCCATCCATCCATCTTCTTCCGCTTATCTGAGGTCAGGTCGCGGGGGCAGCAGCCTAAGCAGGGAAGCCCAGACTTCCCTCTTCCCAGCCACTTCGTCCAGCTCCTCCCGGGGGATCCCGAGGCTTTCCCAGGCCAGCCGTGAGACATAGTCTTCCCAACGTGTCCTGGGTCTACCCCGTGGCCTCCTACCGGTCGGACGTGCCCAAAACACCTCCCTAGGGAGGCGTTCGGGTGGCATCCTGACCAGATGCCCGAACCACCTCATCTGGCTCCTCTCAATGTTGAGGAGCAACGGCTCCTCTCGGATGACAGAGCTTCTCACCCTATCTCTAAGGGAGAGACCCGCCACCCGGCGGACGAAGCTCATTTCGACCGCTTGTACCCGTGATCTTGTCCTTTCGGTCATAACCCAAAGCTCATGACCATAGGTGAGGATGGTGTTGCGTTTTGGACCAGTTGTTCCTCCCAGGGAATTCAAGTCACAAGTCGCTCCCAAGCTCTTTACGACACTTAAAGCTGAGTTGAAAAACCACCAGAGACAGAATAGGTATTTTGTAATATATTGGCAAAGCTTTGCAGATATACATTTGAGACCAGTCCAGCATAGAACATTCTATCGCGCCGCCAAAATGGTCTGTCTTCCCGACCCCAAAACCCTCTCTCCTCTCTCCTCTCTCTAGTCAAAACACATGCTAGTCAAAACACATTCCAAAGAATTCAAGGTTAACACACACAGTTTACTTGCAGAGAAACAGAAAGAGAATAAATGGAAAACACAAGCTGTTTTCAAATATGACTATGAAAGAAAATAAGTAACACTAAAATTCTGATATATGTAAATATTTGCTTCCGACAATGGGAACGTAGATCGACCGGTAAATTGAGAGCTTTGCCTTCCGGCTCAGCTCCTTCTTCACCACAACGGATCGATACAGCGTCCGCATTACTGACGGCGCCGCACCGATCCGCCTATCGATCTCACGATCCACTCTTCCTTCACTCGTGAACAAGACTCCTAGGTACTTGAACTCCTCCACTTGGAGCAAGATCTCCTCCCCAACTTGGCGATGGCACTCCACCCTTTTCCGGGCGAGAACCATTGGATTCGGACTTGGAGGTGCCGATCTGCGTTCAAAGAACTCCGGCTTATTAGTGATTCCCAGAGCCCAAAAAAAGTCTGCGGGCTATAGAGCGTTTTCTATTGGGGCTCCAGTACTATGGAATGCCCTCCCGGTAACAATTAGAGATGCTACCTCAGTAGAAGCATTTAAGTCCCATCTTAAAACTCATTTGTATACTCTAGCCTTTAAATAGCCCCCCTGTTAGACCAGTTGATCTGCCGTTTCTTTTCTTTTCTCCTCTGCTCCCCTTTTCCTTGAGGGGGGGTGGGGGGGGCACAGGTCCGGTGGCCATGGATGAAGTGCTGGCTGTCCAGAGTCGGGACCCGGGGTGGACCGCTCGCCTGTGCATCGGCTGGGAACATCTCTGCGCTGCTGACCCGTCTCCGCTCGGGATGGTGTCCTGCTGGCCCCACTATGGACTGGACTCTTACTATTATGTTGGATCCACTATGGACTGGACTCTCACAATATTATGTCAGACCCACTCGACATCCATTGCTTTCGGTCTCCCCTAGAGGGGGGGGGGGTTACCCACATATGCGGTCCTCTCCAAGGTTTCTCATAGTCATTCACATCGACGTCCCACTGGGGTGAGTTTTTCCTTGCCCGTATGTGGGCTTTGTACCGAGGATGTCGTTGTGGCTTGTGCAGCCCTTTGAGACACTTGTGATTTAGGGCTATATAAATAAAGATTGATTGATTGATTGATTGATTCTCATCCCATTCGCTTCACACTCGGCTGCGAACCGAACCAGTGAGAGCTGAAGATCCTGGCCAGATGAAGCCATCAGGACCACATCATCTGCAAAAAAGCAGAGACCTAATCCTGCCGGATCCCCTCAACGCCCTGACAGCACCTAGAAATTCTGTCCATAAAAGTTTTGAACAGAATCAGAATGTTCATACCCAAATTGAGTGTTTGTATAGATTGAGGCATTTTAAGAGGTCTGTACAAAAGGGAAAAGCATCAAATCTGAAGATTTGCCAGAAGGAATTTGGTTTTCCAGTCAACTTCGACTTCAGCAAAACCATGACTAATTGGAACGTCAGACTAACTATTAAAATAAATGATAGCATAACAATTGGAAGACACCAGTCTGGGAAGTCTAAAGAACCAGATAAAAGTTTGTCAATATTAGTGAATTTGTGTTTCCTTCACCGTTTGACCAATGAAGGTGACATCAGTAGTGGTCACACGACCTGACCACACACTGACTACTGAAATAATACCGACCCGGCAGCCTCATCTCAGTACACGTCCACAGTTATGCCACGTAATCAGCTGTAGACGCGCAGCCTGGGATCCTGGCACAGTAGCTCTTTAGTCATGGCGGCGTTATAATTTCAGGCTCTGCTTGTTTGGCTCGTGTTTGCGCTTCTTCCGCAGACCCGGCCCGTTCTCCAGAAGAGTTGCCCTGCTGCCACAGGACACTGAGCTGAACCTTCTGCCCTCGGACCAGTCCAAAGAAACAGCACAGACCCACAACCTGGTGACCACAAGCAAACACTGTGATCCTCCTCTCTGGCGAACGCTGAAAAGACCGACCACAAGCGCGGTGTTTTTGTGTCGGTTGCTTCGGTCTAAGAAAATCATCCACACTGGACTTTGTGGTGCTGGACTTCCTGCCAGGAATCTGCTCCAGTTTAACTATGGCAGGTTGACAGGAAGATTTATGAACGATGCTTATTATCCAGACCAGGGGTGTCCAAACTACGGTCTTCGGTCTGGTCCGCCGGACGTCACAGGTTTAATAAGAAATCCCGCCCGCAGCCTGATTCCAAACTGAATATCCGATCATTTGATTGCTGAAAATCTTGTGGACTGGTATAATCACAGCATAATAACAATACAACTACAACAACTTCAAAATAAACTATTTGCTTGCCTAACAGAATATTATTCTATATTCTATAATAATATTCTGTCTTGCCTCTGGTGAGGGCGGTCACATTTTTTTCCGATCCCTTCTTCTCCCAGCTTGCTCTCTTTGTTTTTGTCTTGTCTGAAATTTTTGGAAGCCTCTTTCTTTGTGCTGTCCTCAAATCTAAACATCAGACATGGAAATGATCAGCTGGACTCTGGATGCAATTGACAAAATCTTTTCGACGAGGAAAAGAGGTTCGGGGTAGCCTGGCTGCCCTGATGGAACCATTGCTGCGGGGTACGTGAGATATTCCTGGGATAAATGGAGAATCATGTGCCTCTCAGTCCTTTCCATCGAGAACATGAAAGACATCTACCTATGATCCGTGATCGCGGGGCACCTGCTGATTGGGCTGAACATTGCTCTGGTGTATCGTCAAATTCGTAAGACGATGGCAGCCACCCAAGGAGCCCAAAGGCTGTTCGTCGCAATGGAAGGTTTGGGCAGGACTGTGGGAACACAGACTGTGGCGATTCCTGAACTGAATCGCAAGATGGATCACATCATAGAGAAACTTGCTGAAAAGGAAAATTAAATTGAATTTGAGCGCAGCCAGCATGGACAAAGAGAACAGACAAGTCATTGTATTGTCTGCTCGTGGAAAAAAAAAAACATCCTACTCTACGATTTGACTCCCTCGAATGGCCTTGACGCTGTGAACAACAGGAACAGGAACAGGCTGTTCTGAAAACACCCCCGGAGAACTTGATGTCCTCAAATCTAAACATCAGACATGGAAATGATCAGCTGGACTCTTGATGCAATTGACAAAATCTTTTCGACGAGGAAAAGAGGTTCGGGGGAGCCTGGCTGCCCTGATGGAACCATTGCTGCGGGGTACGTGAGATATTCCTGGGATAAATGGAGAATCATGCGCCTCTCAGTCCTTTCCATCGAGGACGTGGAAGACATCCACCTATTTGGAACCGTGATTGCGGGGCACCTGCTGATTGGGCTGAACATTGCTCTGGTGTATCGTCAAATTCGTAAGACGAGTAGACGAAGAGCCCAAAGACTGTTCATCGCAATGGAAGGTTTGGGCAGGACTGTGGGAACACAGACTGTGGCGATTTCTGAACTGAATCGCAAGATGGATCACATCATGGAGAAGCTTGCTGAAAAGGAAAATTTAATTGAATTTGAGAGCAGCCAGCATGGACAAATAGAACAGACAAGTCATTGTATTGTCTGCACGCGGAAAAAAAAAAAAAAACATCCTAATCTACGATTTGACTCCCTCGAATGGCTTTGACGCTGTGAACAACAGGAACAGGAACAGGCTGTTCTGAAAACACCCCCCGAGAACTTGATGTCGATTACAAATGTGGCAGAAGAGGACATTGGGAATAAATGTAAATCTGAGGCAACTGATTGTTACAGAATTGATAAGCCTGGACTACTGTAACTCTCTCCTGTTTGGTCTCCCTCACAAGTCACTTCACAAACTTCAGCTTCTCCAGAACTTTGTAGCCAGGATAATCACCAGAACCCCTTCAATCCAGCACATCACCCCTGTTCTGCAGCAACTCCACTGGCTACCCATCAAACATCGTATCCACTTTAGAATAATTCTCCTCACTTTCAAAGCCATCCATAACCTCTCTTCGTCATATCTCTCTGACCTGATCCATGTCGCCACACCCTCACATTCCCTAAGATCCTCTTCATCCATCCATCTCACTGTCCCCTTATTTAAGCTGTCCACCATGGGTGCCCGAGCTTTCAGCCGCTCTGCCCCACATCTTTGGAACTCTTTGCCACCAGACCTTCGTAACTTAGACTCAATATCCCTCTTCAAATCAAGACTCTTCTCTATCTTTGTTGTTGTTGTTTTTATCCAATTTGATTGTATTGTTTTGATTTTGTACGGTGTCTTTGAGTGCCCAGAAAGGCGCCTTATAAATAAAATGTATTATTATTATTATTATTATAAGGAAACTATAAAAAAAAACATCATTTTGTCAGGTTTGTCACTGACAGTTTAGTTATGTTTTGAGTTTTTCCTCTGTTTGTCTTTATTTCCTGTCGGCGCTCTTATTTTGGTTATTTCCTACTTGTCTCCTTGAGTGCTGTGTCCCCTCAGCTGTGGCTGATTGGCACCTGGCCACACCTGGTGTCAATCAGCCAGCTACTATTTAAACCTGCCTTCTCCTCCAGTCATTGCTGGATTATTGTCATTCCTACTTGTCGATGCCAGTGTAGCTGTAAGCGGTAGCGGTAAGCTATTTATTGTAGATGTTTGTAGCTTGCTGTCTTTTTGTTCCTCGTCTTCCAGTTCCTGTTTTCCTGGCATCCTGTTTCCTGTTCCTAGTTCCTGGTTTGAGTTTTTTTCCTTTATTTTATGAACATTAAATAATGTTTTCCCGCACAATGCCTTCCACCTCCCCGGTGGGCCAGCAGAGGGCGCCACCACCATCCTCCCCGGTGGGCCAGCAGAGGGCGCCACCACCATCGTCTCTGGTGGGCCAGCAGAGGGCGCCACCACCATCGTCTCCGGTTGGGCCAGCAGAGGGCGCCACCACCATCGTCTTCGGTGGGCCAGCAGAGGGCGCCACCACCATCGTCTCCGGTTGGGCCAGCAGAGGGCGCCACCACCATCGTCTCCGGTGGGCCAGCAGAGGGCGCCACCATCGTCTCCGGTGGGTCCTCCCATGCCGGCTGTCGAGCCGCCTCGCCAATTGCAGCGGCGTTCAACTCGCCGTCGCCACCTAACTCTTCCCCGCTGGTTGTGGGGACACTTGGCCTGGTGGCCCACCTCCTTGTCCTTCCTCCACCCTCCCGTGACTAGATGTTTGTAGCTTGCTGTCTTTTTGTTCCTCGTCTTCCAGTTCCTGTTTTCCTGGCATCCTGTTTCCTGTTCCGAGTTCCTGGTTTGTGTTTTTTTCCTTTATTTTATGAACATTAAATAATGTTTTCCCGCACAATGCCTTCCACCTCCCCGGTGGGCCAGCAGAGGGCGCCACCACCATCCTCCCCGGTGGGCCAGCAGAGGGCGCCACCACCATCCTCCCCGGTGGGCCAGCAGAGGGCGCCACCACCATCGTCTCCGGTGGGCCAGCAGAGGGCGCCACCACCATCGTCTCCGGTGGGCCAGCAGAGGGCGCCACCATCGTCTCCGGTGGGTCCTCCCACGCCGGCTGTCGAGCCGCCTCGCCGATTGCAGCGGCGTTCAACTCGCCGTCACCACCTAACTCTTCCCCGCTGGTTGCGGGGACACTTGGTCTGGTGGCCCACCTCCTTGTCCTCCCTCCACCCTCCCGTGACTAGATGTTTGTAGCTTGCTGTCTTTTTGTTCCTCGTCTTCCAGTTCCTGTTTTCCTGGCATCCTGTTTCCTGTTCCTAGTTCCTGGTTTGAGTTTTTTTCCTTTATTTTATGAACATTAAATAATGTTTTCCCGCACAATGCCTTCCACCTCCCCGGTGGGCCAGCAGAGGGCGCCACCACCATCCTCCCCGGTGGGCCAGCAGAGGGCGCCACCACCATCCTCCCCGGTGGGCCAGCAGAGGGCGCCACCACCATCGTCTCCGGTGGGCCAGCAGAGGGCGCCACCATCGTCTCCGGTGGGTCCTCCCACGCCGGCTGTCGAGCCGCCTCGCCGATTGCAGCGGCGTTCAACTCGCCGTCACCACCTAACTCTTCCCCGCTGGTTGCGGGGACACTTGGTCTGGTGGCCCACCTCCTTGTCCTCCCTCCACCCTCCCGTGACTAGATGTTTGTAGCTTGCTGTCTTTTTGTTCCTCGTCTTCCAGTTCCTGTTTTCCTGGCATCCTGTTTCCTGTTCCGAGTTCCTGGTTTGTGTTTTTTTCCTTTATTTTATGAACATTAAATAATGTTTTCCCGCACAATTCCTTCCACCTTCTCTGCATCTTGGGGTTCGTGTCCTACAAACTCTGACACATTTCAAACATTCCGAAACAAAATGAAAAGACCTAGAACTGCTTGACGTGGCAGAATCCTTCATCTACGCTGATTTACTGAGTGGAATGTGAGCTGCTGTCACACACATGGTTCTACTTGTGTAAATATGACTTAATTTGTACAAAACCTTGCTAAGTGGTGATGCCACTCAAACATGCTTTAAGTAAACACTCCGCCCTGAAACATGTAGAACTGCAGCTCACACAACCAAGAACAAGGTACCGGCTATGGAGAATGGACAGGCTAAGTCGGAAATCCCATTCAAAAAAAGGAGATTCAAGACTAAAAAAGTCTTGAAAAACATCAAAAATGCTAAAATTGTGTGAGTCTAATGGCACTTGTGACAAAGACCGGGCAAAGAAAATATCTGCAGGAATTTTTTTTTTTAGGGGGCTAATTTGATTTTGAAATGTGAATCATCAACAGTTAATTGTGTGTTTTATTCAAATGTAATATGACTATCACACCACCGCTCTCATGTACGCTCGATCGCAGCACTGCTTGTATCGCACATGATATCACACACAAGTAAACACGCTACAGGATTGCTTGTATTGCAAATGATATCACACACAAGTAAACACTTTGCAGGACTGCATGTATGGCACATGATATCACACACAAGTAAACACACTGCAGGATTACTTGTATTGCACATGATATCACACACAAGTACAAACGCTGCAGGACTGCTTGTATCGCACATGATATCAAACACAAGTTAACATGCTGCAGGACTGCTTGAATCGCACATGATATCACACACAGGTAAACACGCTGGATGAATGTTTGTATCCACACATGATATCACACGCAAGTAAACACGCTGCAGGACTGCTTGGATCGCACTTTATATCACACAAAAGTACACAATCCACAGGACTGCTTTTAAAGCACATGATATCACACACAAGTAAACACGCTACAGGACTGCTTGTATCGCACATGATATCACACACAAGTTAACACGCTGCAGGACTGCTTGTATCGCACATGATATCACACACAAGTAAATACGCTGCAGTACTGCTTGTATCACACATGATATCACACACAGGTAAAAACGCTGGATGAGTGTTTGTATCGCACTTGATATCACACACAAGTAAACACGCTGCAGGGCTGCTTTTGTCGCACATGATATCACACACAAGTAAACACGCTACATGACTGCTTGAATCGCACATGATATCACACACAAGTAAACACGCTGCGGGACTGCTTGTATCGCACATGATATCACACACAAGTAAACACGCTGCAAGACCGCTCGTATCGCACGCCATATAACACACAAGTAAACACGCTGCAGGACCGCTTGCATCGCACATGATATCACACACAAGTAAACACGCTGCAGGACTGCTTGTATCGCACTTGATATCACACAAAAGTACACAATCCGCAGGACTGCTTGTAAAGCACATGATATCACACACAAATAAACACGCTACAGGATTGTTTGTATCGCACATGATATCACACAAAAGTACACAATCCGCAGGACTGCTTGTAAAGCACATGATATCACACACAAGTAAACACGCTGCAGGACTGCTTGTATCACACATGATATCACACACAGGTAAACACGCTGGATGAGTGTTTGTATTGCACATTATATCACACACAAGTAAACATGCTGCAAGACTGCTTGTATCGCACATGATATCACACACAAGTAAACACGCTGGATGAATGTTTGTATCCACACACGATATCACACACAGGTAAACACGCTGGATGAGTGTTTGTATTGCACTTGATATCACACACAAGTAAACACGCTGCAGGACTGCTTGTATCGCACATGATATCACACACAAGTAAACACACTGCAGGACTGCTTGTATCGCACATGATATCACACACAGGTAAACACGCTGGGTGAATGTTTGTACCGCACATGATATCACACACAAGTAAACACACTGCAGGATTGCTTGTATTGCACATGATATCACACACAAGTACAAACGTTGCAGGACTGCTGGTATCGCACATGATATCAAACACAAGTAAACACGCTGCAGGACAGTTTTGTATCGCACATGATATGACACACAAGTAAACATGCTGCATGACTGCATGTATCGCACATGATATCACACACAAGTAAACACGCTGCAGGACTGCTTGTATCGCACATGATATCACACACAAGTAAACACGCTGCAGGACTGCTTGTATCGCACATTATATCACACACAGGTAAACACGCTGGATGAATGTTTGTACCGGACATGATATCACACACAAGAAAACACGCTACAGGATTGTTTGTATCGCACATGATATCACACAAAAGTACACAATCCGCAGGACTGCTTGTAAAGCACATGATATCACACACAAGTAAACACGCTACAGGATTGTTTGTATCGCACATGATATCACACACAAGTATACACGCTGCATGACTGCATGTATCGCACATGATATCACACACAAGTAAACACGCTGCAGGACTGCTTGAATCGCACATGATATCACACACAAGTAAACACGCTACAGGACTGCTTGAATCGCACATGATATCACACACAGGTAAACACGCTGCAGGACTGTTTGTATCGCACTTGATATCACACAAAAGTACACAATCCGCAGGACTGCTTGTAAAGCACATGATATTACACATAAGTGAACACGCTACAGGATTGTTTGTATCGCACTTGATATCACACAAAAGTACACAATCCGCAGGACTGCTTGTAAACCACATGATATCACACAAAAGCAAACATGCTGCAGGACTGCTTGTATCGCACATGATATCACACACAAGTAAACATCCTGCAGGACTGCTTGTATTGCACATTATACCACACACAAGTAAACATGCTGCAGGACTGCTTGTATCGCACATGATCTCACACACGGGTAAACACGCTGTATGAATGTTTGTATCCACACATGATATCACACGCAAGTAAACACGCTACAGGACTGCTTGAATCGCACATGATATCACACACAAGTAAACACGCTGCAGGACTGCATGTATCGCACATGATATCACACACAAGTAAACACGCTGCGGGACTGCTTGAATCGCACATGATATCACACACAAGTAAACACGCTACAGGACTACTTGTATCGCACATTATATCACACACAGGTAAACACGCTGGATGAGTGTTTGTATCGCACTTGATATCACACACAAGTAAACACGCTGCAGTTCTGCTTGAATCGCACATGATATAAGATAGAAGTAAACACGCTGCAGGACTGCTTGTATCACACATGATATCACACACAGGTAAACACGCTGGATGAGTGTTTGTATCGCACTTGATATCACACAAAAGTACTCAATCCGCAGGACTGCTTGTAAAGCATATGATAACACACATAAGTAAACACGCTACAGGTTTGCTTGTATCGCACATGATATCACACACAAGTAAACACGCTGCAGGACTGCTTGTATCGCACATGATATCACACATAAGTAAACACGCTACAGGATTGCTTGTATCGCACATGATATCACACACAAGTAAACACGCTGCATGACTGCTTGTATCGCACATGATATCACACACAAGTAAACACGCTGCATGACTGCATGAATCGCACATGATATCACACACAAGTAAACACGCTGCAGTACTGCTTGAATCGCACATGATATTACAAACAAGTAAACACGCTGGATGAATGTTTGTACCGCACATGATATCATACACAAGTAAACATGCTGCAGGACTGCTTGTATCGCACTTGATATCACACAAAAGTACACAATCCGCAGGAATGCTTGTAAAGCACATGATATCACACATAAGTAAACACGCTGCGGAACTGCTTGTATCGCATATGATATCACACACAAGTAAACATGCTGCAGGACAGTTTGCATCGCACATGATATCACACACAAGTAAACACGCTTTGCATGACTGCTTGTATCGCACATGATATCACACACAGGTAAACACGCTGGATGAATGTTTGTATCCACACACGATATCACACGCAAGTAAACACTCTGCATGACTGCTTGTATCGCACATGATATCACACACAGGTAAACACGCTGGATGAATGTTTGTATCCACACATAATATCA
Organism: Nerophis lumbriciformis; assembly: GCF_033978685.3. Classification (NCBI taxonomy): domain Eukaryota; kingdom Metazoa; phylum Chordata; class Actinopteri; order Syngnathiformes; family Syngnathidae; genus Nerophis; species Nerophis lumbriciformis. Next base: position 52,719,638 of record NC_084554.2, read on the forward strand.
CACAAAAGTAAACACGCTGCGGGACTGCTTGTATCGCACATGATATCACACAAAATGGCACAATCTGGAGTGACCCTCCTCCCAAACGCCTGAATCATTGTTCTTAGGTCGTCTGGGCAGAGATGACATCATTTCCTGTCAGCCACAGCGGGGCCGGAATGTCGACCCACACACAAAAAAAGCCCACAGGTGGTCCAGACGAAAGACTTCTGCGGAAAGTAAACCTCCGTGTACTTATGCAGTACTTATGCAGTACTTATGCAGTACTTATGCAGTACTGACGCAGTACTTTGAGAGTACCTCAACAAACACCATGTTGACGTTGCAGTAGTCATCTCGGGGTGGACTGCCCCCCTCCACCCACCCTCCACCCACCCTCCACCCACCCCTCCACCCACCCTCCTCTCCTCTGAAACAAGCGCCATTAGGAGTGTTTTCCTCCAGTGTGGATGGAACATGACGCTCAGTGCCAACATGGTGATGTTACAACTGTGAAGTGACGATGCACACTCATGCAATGGAGCCCACAACTAAGCGCTGGAAGCATTTAGGGAAGGAGGGTCCAAACCTTTTCCAGTAAGGCCGGCTTCAAAAACACTTAAATGTTACATTAAAAATACTAAAACCAAGACAATGTAGGTCAGTCAATATACGCTAACTAAGAAAACATCCATAACTTCACTTTGTGTTATCTTTAACAAGACATTTCTAATGGAATGTCGCCCTGAACTAAGCATCAAGAACCTTATCTCTAAGGGAGAGACCCGACACCCGGCGGAGGAAACTCATTTGGGCCGCTTGTACCCGTGATCTTGTCCGCTTATCCGAGGTTGGGTAGCGAGGGCAGCAGCCTAAGCAGAGAAGCCCAGACTTTCCTCTCCCCAGCCACTTGGTCCAGCTCCTCCCGGGGGATCCCGAGGCGTTCCCAGGCCAGCCGGGAGACATAGTCTTCCCAACGTGTCCTAGGTCTTCCCCGTGGCCTCCTGTCGGTCGGATGTGGCCCAAAAACCTCCTTAGGGAGGCGTTCGGGTGGCATCCTGACCAGATGCCCGAACCACCTCATCTGGCTCCTCTCCATGTGGAGGAGCAACGGCTGTACTTTGAGTTTCTCCCGGATGGCAGAGCTTCTCACCCTATCTCTAAGGGAGAGCCCCACCACCCGGCGGAGGAAACTCATTTCGGCCGCTTGTACCCGTGATCTTGTCCACTTATCCAAAGTTGGGTAGCGAGGGCAGCAGCCTAAGCAGAGAAGCCCAGACTTTCCTCTCCCCAGCCACTTTGTCCAGCTCCTCCCGGGGGAATCCCAAGGCTTTCCCAGGCCAGCCGGGAGACTTAGTCTTCCCAACGTGTCCTGAGTCTTCCCCGTGGCCTCCTGTCGGTCGGATGTGGCCCAAAAACCTCCCTAGGGAAGTGTTCGGGTGGCATCCTGACCAGATGCCCGAACCACCTCATCTGGCTCCTCTCGATGTGGAGGAGTAGCGGCTTTACTTTGAGTTCCTCCCGGATGACAGAGCTTCTCACCCTATCTCTAAGGGAGAGACCCGCCACCCGGCGGAGGAAACTCATTTGGGCTGCTTGTACCCGTGATCTTGTCCTTTCGGTCATAACCCAAAACTCATGACCATAGGTGAGGATGGGAACGTAGATCGACCGGTAAATTGAGAGCTTTGCATTCCGGCTCAGCTCCTTCTTCACCACAACGAATCGATACCATGTCCGCATTACTGAAGACGCCGCACCGACCTCACCGTCCACTCTTCCCTCAAGACTCAGAGGTACTTGATCTCCTCCACTTGGGGCAAGATCTCTTCCCCAACCCCAAGATGGCACTCCACCCTTTTCCGGGCGAGAACCATGGACTCGGACTTGGAGGTGCTGATTCTCATCCCAGTCGCTTCACACTCGGCTGCGAACCGATCCTCCAGTGAGAGCTGAAGATCTTGGCCAGATGAAGCCATCAGGACCACATCATCTGCAAAAAGCAGAGACCTAATCCTGCAGCCACCAAACCAGATCCCCTCAACGCCTTGACTGCACCTAGAAATTATGTCCATAAAAGTTATGAACAAAATCGGTGACAAAGGACAACCCTCACTGGAAACGTGTCCGACTTGCTGCCGGCAATGCGGACCAAGCTCTGACACTGATCGTACAGGGAGCGGACCGCCACAATCAGACAGTCCGATACCCCATACTCTCTGAGCACCGTCGAATGCCTTCTCCAAGTCCACAAAGCACATGTAGCCTGGTTGGGCAAACTCCCATGAACTTTCAAGGACCCTGCCGAGAGTAGAGGTATAGAGCTGGTCTACCGTTCCACGACCAGGACGAAAACCACACTGTTCTTCCTGGATCCGAGGTTCGACTATCCAGCGTAGCCAGTACACCTGAATAGACCTTACCGAAAAGGCTGAGGAGTGTGATCCCAGGATAGTTGGAACACACCCTCCGGTTCCCCTTCTTAAAGAGAGGAACCACCACCCCGGTCTGCCAATCCAGAGGTACCGCCCCCGATGTCCATTCGATGTTGCAGAGTCTTGTCAACCAAGACAGCCCCACAGCATCCAGAGCCTTAAGGAACTCCGGGCGAATCTCATCCACCCCCGGGGCCTTGCCACCGAGGAGCTTTTTAACTACCTTGGCAACTTCAGCCCCAGAAATAGGAGAGCCCACCACAGATTCCCCAGGCACTGCTTCCTCATAGGAAGATGTGTTGGTGGAATTTAGGAGGTCTTCGAAGTATTCCCTCCGAGCCAGATGAGGTGGTTCGGGCATCTGCTCAGGATGCCACCCCAATGCCTCCCTAGGGAGGTGTTTGGGGCACGTCCGACCGGCAGGAGGCCAAGGGGAAGACCCAGGACACATTGGGAAGACTATGTCTCTCGGCTTGCCTGGGAACGCCTCGGGATCCCCCGAGAGGAGCTGGACGAAGTGGCTGGGGAGAGGGAAGTCTGGGCTTCTCTGCGTAGGCTGCTACCCCCGCCACCCGACCTCAGATAAGCGGGAGCAAATGGATGGATGGATGGATGGAGTAGAACTGGACCAGACTAAAACAATCAGACAGCACTGTTCAGTAACGTGGCCTTTGATTGGCTCAGCCTCAGGGAGGATAATTACAATGCAAACTTTTTTAGCCAATTTTGCGGCCTCAGAGTCACGTGACTTGGTGCTTGACAGGTGCTAAATGTTAGCATGCCAATATTAGCATTGTAGCATGCTAACTATTTTAGACAATTTTACAGCCAAATACCTCAGAGTCATTTAACCTGGTACTGGACACATATTATTTGTAAGCATAACATAATAATAGTGAGAGTCCAGTCCATAGTGGATCTAACATAATAGTGAGAGTCCAGTCCATAGTGGATCTAACATAATAGTGAGAGAGTCCAGTCCATAGTGGATCTAACATAATAGTGAGAGTCCAGTCCATAGTGGATCTAACATAATAGTGAGAGTCCAGTCCATAGTGGATCTAACATAATAGTGAGAGTCCAGTCCATAGTGGATCTAACATAATAGTGAGAGTCCAGTCCATAGTGGATCTAACATAATAGTGAGAGTCCAGTCCATAGTGGATCTAACATAATAGTGTGAGAGTCCAGTCCATAGTGGATCTAACATAATAGTGAGAGAGTCCAGTCCATAGTGGATCTAACATAATAGTGTGAGAGTCCAGTCCATAGTGGATCTAACATAATAGTGAGAGTCCAGTCCATAGTGGATCTAACATAATAGTGTGAGAGTCCAGTCCATAGTGGATCTAACATAATAGTGAGAGTCCAGTCCATAGTGGATCTAACATAATAGTGTGAGAGTCCAGTCCATAGTGGATCTAACATAATAGTGAGAGAGTCCAGTCCATAGTGGATCTAACATAATAGTGAGAGAGTCCAGTCCATAGTGGCTCTAGCATAATATTGTGAGAGTCCAGTCCATAGTGGATCTAACATAATAGTGAGAGTCCAGTCCATAGTGGATCTAACATAATAGTGTGAGAGTCCAGTCCATAGTGGATCTAACATAATAGTGTGAGTCCAGTCCATAGTGGATCTAACATAATAGTGTGAGAGTCCAGTCCATAGTGGATCTAACATAATAGTGAGAGTCCAGTCCATAGTGGATCTAACATAATAGTGTGAGAGTCCAGTCCATAGTGGATCTAACATAATAGTGAGAGTCCAGTCCATAGTGGATCTAACATAATAGTGAGAGTTCAGTCCATTGTGGATCTAACATAATAGTGAGAGTCCAGTCCATAGTGGATCTAACATAATAGTGAGAGACCAGTCCATAGTGGATCTAACATAATAGTGAGAGTTCAGTCCATTGTGGATCTAACATAATAGTGAGAGTCCAGTCCATAGTGGATCTAACATAATAGTGTGAGAGTCCAGTCCATAGTGGATCTAACATAAAAGTGAGAGTCCAGTCCATAGTGGATCTAACATAATAGTGTGAGAGTCCAGTCCATAGTGGATCTAACATAATAGTGAGAGAGTCCAGTCCATAGTGGATCTAACATAATAGTGTGAGAGTCCAGTCCATAGTGGATCTAACATAATAGTGAGAGTCCAGTCCATAGTGGATCTAACATAATAGTGTGAGAGTCCAGTCCATAGTGGATCTAACATAATAGTGAGAGTCCAGTCCATAGTGGATCTAACATAATATTGTGAGAGTCCAGTCCATAGTGGATCTAACATAATAGTGAGAGTCCAGTCCATAGTGGATCTAACATAATATTGTGAGAGTCCAGTCCATAGTGGATCCAACATAATAGTGAGAGTCCAGTCCATAGTGGATCTAACATAATAGTGAGAGTCCAGTCCATAGTGGATCTAGCATAATAGTGTGAAAGTCCAGTCCATAGTGGATCTAACATAATAGTGACAGTCCAGTCCATAGTGGATCTAACATAATAGTGACAGTCCAGTCCATAGTGGATCTAACATAATAGTGAGAGTCCAGTCCATAGTGGATCTAACATAATAGTGAGAGTCCAGTCCATAGTGGATCAAACATAATATTGTGAGAGTCCAGTCCATAGTGGATCTAACATAATATTGTGAGAGTCCAGTCCATAGTGGATCTAACACAATATTGTGAGAGTCCAGTCCATAGTGGATCTAACATAATAGTGTGAGAGTCCAGTTCATAGTGGATTTAACATAATAGTGTGAGAGTCCAGTCCATAGTGAATCTAACATAATAGTGTGAGAGTCCAGTCCATAGTGAATCTAACATAATAGTGTGAGAGTCCAGTCCATAATGGATGTAACATAATAGTGAGAGTCCAGTCCATAGTGAATCTAACATAATAGTGTGAGAGTCCAGTCCATAGTGGATCTAACATAATAGTGAGAGTCCAGTCCATAGTGAATCTAACATAATAGTGTGAGAGTCCAGTCCATAGTGGATCTAACATAATAGTGTGAGAGTCCAGTCCATAGTGGATCTAACATAATAGTGAGAGTCCAGTCCATAGTGGATCTAACATAATAGTGTGAGAGTCCAGTCCATAGTGGATCTAACATAATAGTGAGAATCCAGTCCATAGTGGATCTAACATAATAGTAAGAGTCCAGTCCATAGTGGATCTAACATAATAGTGTGAGAGTCCAGTCCATAGTGGATCTAGCATAATAGTGAGATTCCAGTCCATAGTGGATCTAACATAATAGTGTGAGAGTCCAGTCCATAGTGGATCTAACATAATAGTAAGAGTCCAGTCCATAGTGGGGCCAGCAGGACACCATCCCTAGCGGAGACGGGCCAGCAGCGCAGAGATGTCCCCAACCTATGCACAGGCGAGCGGTCCACCCCGGGTCCCGACTCTGGACAGCCAGCACTTCATCCATGGCCACCGGACCTGTACCCCCCCCCCCCCCTACCCCCCCTTCCACAAGGGCGAGGGTGGCAGAGCGGAAAAACTGTCTTGATCAAACTTTCTTGTTCTTGTCAAAAGTCTAGCAGCCGCATTTTGTACTAACTCCCTAGACTCAGCAGATGTCCAGACACATTTCACAGCAGGGGGGTGGAAATGAGGTGTGATGTTGTCATGGAGCTCCAGACTGTCTGCAGCGTGGGACACACGTCTGCTCCGTGAAGATCCAATCACTCCACAAAGTGCTGAGGAAACCCAGGTAATAGCCTGATTAACACTCTCCCACTCCTCAGGGCTCTTGGTGCTGGTGCGCCCCCTTGTGGCCAGTGGAGGACCTTGCCCTGGCCTGTCCTTGACCGGGCTGCAATCCATCATCATCCCCTCAAGTCACTTCATAGTGCAGAGATTGGACCAAATCATTGATTTGCTCATTCTTGCTTTAGAGGAAGTTCCAGTAAGGACCACCAGGTGGTGCCAGTGAGCTGCACGAACTGCTGCTGCTAATTGATACCGTTAGTTTTTAGTGGGTCCTCGTCCACAAACATTTCATAATAATGCCCGTTCGTTAGTGCAATCTCTTTCATCGGGCCAGCAGAGGAGCTTTAGGGTCTTCAGTGAACCTGCCGTCAATACTGAGCTTCAAAGTCGAGGTTTTCATCAGCAGGGGCGGCCATTTGGGACACTGATGTTCCTCCATGACAACTTTTTCCCCGCTGAGGGCCGAGCACTAATAACACATGTGGGGGCCATTTTTTTAAAAACCATATATACATTTGTTTTGTTTTTTACCTTTAGGCATGGGTGTTTGAGGTGGGCGGGGTTTGGTGGTGAGCGCAGGGGTGCATATTGTAGCGTACCAGAAGAGTTAGTGCTGCAAGGGATTCTGGGTATTTGTTCTGTTGTGTTTATGTTGTGTTTGTCATTCTTGTTTGATGTGTGTTCACAGTGTGGCGCATATTTGTAACAGTGTTAAAGTTGTTTATACGGCCACCCTCAGTGTGACCTGTATGGCTGTTGACCAAGTATGCCATGCATTCACTTATGTGTGTAAAGGTCGCATATGTTATGTGACTGGGCCGGCACGCAGTTTGAATGGAGGGAAAGCAGACGTGACGACATGTTGTAGAGGACGTTGAAGGCAGTGCCTTTAAGGCACGCCTCCAATAATGTTGTCCGGGTGGAAATCTGAATGGTTGCCCCGGCCTGTGCATCGGTTGGGGACATCTCTGTGTTGCTGACCTGTCTCCGCTCGGGATGGTCTCCTGCTGGCCCCACTATGGACTGGACTCGTACTATTATGTTAGATCCACTATGGACTGAACTCTCACTATTATGTTAGATCCACTATGGACTGGACTCTCACACTATTATGTTAGATCCACTATGGACTGGACTCTCACTATTATGTTAGATCCACTATGGACTGAACTCTCACACTATTATGTTAGATCCACTATGGTCTGGACTCTCAATATTATGTTAGATCCACTATGGACTGGACTCTCACTTTTATGTTAGACCCACTATGGACTGGACTGTCACTATATTATGTTAGATCCACTATGGACTGGAAACTCACTATTATGCTAGATCCACTATGGACTGGACTCTCACTATTATGTTAGATCCACTATGGACTGGACTTTCACTATTATGTTAGATCCACTATGGACTGGACTCTCACTATTATGTTAGATCCACTATGGACTGGACTCTCACTATTATGTTAGATCCACAATGGACTGGACTCTCACTATTATGTTAGATCCACTATGGACTGGACTCTCACTCTTATGTTAGATCCACTATGGACTGGACTCTCACTATTATGTTAGATCCACTATGGACTGGACTCTCACTATTATGTTAGATCCACTATGGACTGGACTCTCACTCTTATGTTAGATCCACTATGGACTGGACTCTCTCACTATTATGTTAGATCCACTATGGACTGGACTCTCACACTATTATGTTAGATCCACTATGGACTGGACTCTCACACTATTATGTTAGATCCACTATGGACTGGACTTTCACTATTATGTTAGATCCACTATGGACTGGACTCTCACTATTATGTTAGATCCACTATGGACTGGACTCTCACACTATTATGTTAGATCCACTATGGACTGGACTCTCACACTATTATGTTAGATCCACTATGGACTGGACTCTCACACTATAATGTTAGATCCACTATGGACTGGACTCTCACTATTATGTTAGATCCACTATGGACTGGACTTTCACACTATTATGTTAGATCCACTATGGACTGGACTCTCACTATTATGTTAGATCCACTATGGACTGGACTCTCACACTATTATGTTAGATCCACTATGGACTGGACTCTCACTATTATGTTAGATCCACTATGGACTGGACTCTCACACTATTATGTTAGATCCACTATGGACTGGACTCTCACTATTATGTTAGATCCACTATGGACTGGACTCTCACACTATTACGTTAGATCCACTATGGACTGGACTCTCACACTATTATGTTAGATCCACTATGGACTGGACTCTCACTATTATGTTAGATCCACTATGGACTGGACTCTCACACTATTATGTTAGATCCACTATGGACTGGACTCTCACTATTATGTTAGATCCACTATGGACTGGACTCTCACTATTATGTTAGATCCACTATGGACTGGACTCTCACTCTTATGTTAGATCCACTATGGACTGGACTCTCTCACTATTATGTTAGATCCACTATGGACTGGACTCTCACACTATTATGTTAGATCCACTATGGACTGGACTCGTACTATTATGTTGGATCCACTATGGACTGAACTCTCACTATTATGTTAGATCCACTATGGACTGGACTCTCACACTATTATGTTAGATCCACTATGGACTGGACTCTCACTATTATGTTAGATCCACTATGGACTGAACTCTCACACTATTATGTTAGATCCACTATGGTCTGGACTCTCAATATTATGTTAGATCCACTATGGACTGGACTCTCACTTTTATGTTAGACCCACTATGGACTGGACTGTCACTATATTATGTTAGATCCACTATGGACTGGAAACTCACTATTATGCTAGATCCACTATGGACTGGACTCTCACTATTATGTTAGATCCACTATGGACTGGACTTTCACTATTATGTTAGATCCACTATGGACTGGACTCTCACTATTATGTTAGATCCACTATGGACTGGACTCTCACTATTATGTTAGATCCACAATGGACTGGACTCTCACTATTATGTTAGATCCACTATGGACTGGACTCTCACTCTTATGTTAGATCCACTATGGACTGGACTCTCACTATTATGTTAGATCCACTATGGACTGGACTCTCACTATTATGTTAGATCCACTATGGACTGGACTCTCACTCTTATGTTAGATCCACTATGGACTGGACTCTCTCACTATTATGTTAGATCCACTATGGACTGGACTCTCACACTATTATGTTAGATCCACTATGGACTGGACTCTCACACTATTATGTTAGATCCACTATGGACTGGACTTTCACTATTATGTTAGATCCACTATGGACTGGACTCTCACTATTATGTTAGATCCACTATGGACTGGACTCTCACACTATTATGTTAGATCCACTATGGACTGGACTCTCACACTATTATGTTAGATCCACTATGGACTGGACTCTCACACTATAATGTTAGATCCACTATGGACTGGACTCTCACTATTATGTTAGATCCACTATGGACTGGACTTTCACACTATTATGTTAGATCCACTATGGACTGGACTCTCACTATTATGTTAGATCCACTATGGACTGGACTCTCACACTATTATGTTAGATCCACTATGGACTGGACTCTCACTATTATGTTAGATCCACTATGGACTGGACTCTCACACTATTATGTTAGATCCACTATGGACTGGACTCTCACTATTATGTTAGATCCACTATGGACTGGACTCTCACACTATTACGTTAGATCCACTATGGACTGGACTCTCACACTATTATGTTAGATCCACTATGGACTGGACTCTCACTATTATGTTAGATCCACTATGGACTGGACTCTCACACTATTATGTTAGATCCACTATGGACTGGACTCTCACTATTATGTTAGATCCACTATGGACTGAACTCTCTCTCACACTATTATGTTAGATCCACTATGGTCTGGACTCTCAATATTATGTTAGATCCACTATGGACTGGACTCTCACTTTTATGTTAGATCCACTATGGACTGGACTGTCACTATATTATGTTAGATCCACTATGGACTGGACTCGTACTATTATGTTAGATCCACTATGGACTGAACTCTCACTATTATGTTAGATCCACTATGGACTGGACTCTCACACTATTATGTTAGATCCACTATGGACTGGACTCTCACTATTATGTTAGATCCACTATGGACTGAACTCTCACACTATTATGTTAGATCCACTATGGTCTGGACTCTCAATATTATGTTAGATCCACTATGGACTGGACTCTCACTTTTATGTTAGATCCACTATGGACTGGACTGTCACTATATTATGTTAGATCCACTATGGACTGGAAACTCACTATTATGTTAGATCCACTATGGACTGGACTCTCACACTATTATGTTAGATCCACTATGGATTGGACTCCCACTATTATGTTAGATCCACTATGGATTGGACTCTCACTTTTATGTTAGATCCACTATGGACTGGACTCTCACACTATTATGTTAGATCCACTATGGACTGGACTCTCACACTAGTATAATAGATCCACTATGGACTGGACTCTCACACTATTATGTTAGATCCACTATGGACTGGACTCTCACACTATTATGTTAGATCCACTATGGACTGGACTCTCACACTATTATGTTAGATCCACTATGGATTGGACTCCCACTATTATGTTAGATCCACTATGGATTGGACTCTCACTTTTATGTTAGATCCACTATGGACTGGACTCTCACACTATTATGTTAGATCCACTATGGACTGGACTCTCACACTAGTATAATAGATCCACTATGGACTGGACTCTCACACTATTATGTTAGATCCACTATGGACTGGACTCTCACACTATTATGTTAGATCCACTATGGACTGGACTCTCACACTATTATGTTAGATCCACTACGGACTGGACTCTCACACTATTATGTTAGATCCACTATGGACTGGACTCTCTCACTATTATGTTAGATCCACTATGGACTGGACTCTCACACTATTATGTTAGATCCACTACGGACTGGACTCTCACTATTATGTTAGATCCACTATGGACTGGACTCTCTCACTATTATGTTAGATCCACTATGGACTGGACTCTCACTATTATGTTAGATCCACCTCTTTTTTTACAAGCAGTGTGCAGATATGAAATGAATCAACATTACAACATTGCCATCTAGTGGACAAACTACTACATTACAACATTTTCATCCTAAATTGAGGCCCACAAATGTTTGTTTTTCTTCTTCTAACATCCTTCCATGAGCAGACAGTGGGTGTGAATTGTAGCACTCATCATGTCCATGTGTCTTCTTAATTACTGTTATTGGTGTCCTAAGATACCCTATTAATTAATCATCAGTGTCGGGGGGGTTGGTAGCCCTAATAGGCATAATAGGACTAATAAACAAAATTGTAATCCCTTACATTACTGGAGAAAATATTCAGGTTTAGGCCCATTAACCTTGTGGCCCTTGTGTGGTGTTCGGGTCTGTGGGACCCCTTTTCATTTTAACACAACAACCTTCGGCTATAGCACGATTGCAAAATTCCCAACAAATACAAATGCCACAAAACAATTACATAAAACACCCTGCATTGAACTAAATGAGAGTGAAGGACAACAGTATTGTCTGGTCATTCTCAAAATGGGTAGAAATATTTCCTACAGGAAAAGCAGATGTGCTAACAGTAGCAAAAAGCATTATGCAAAGATATAAAACCAAGATATGGTTAACCTAAAAAGCTATACAGTGACAATGGATCTCATTTTGTGAATCAATTAATCAAAGAATATAGGATCATTATTCCACATTCCTCTGATTAAAAACTCATTTAAAAATCTCCATTGCTCCCCTCTACCTCTTCTCACCCCCAAATCTTCCACAAAGGAGGACAAAGTCTGTGGAACGCTCTCCCTGACCACCTGAGGGCACCACAGACTGTGGATGCTTTTAAAAATAGCTTAAAAACCCTTCCTTAAAAAAGAAAAAAAAAATCTTTTTTTTAGATGTATGCATACTAGTTTTAGCTATTTTGCTGTTCTAGTTTTTATTTTTTTTATATATTTTTATTTGTATTTATTTATTTTTTAATACACTTTAAAGTTGTTTACTCAATGTAAAGTGTTTTTTACAAATAAAATCTATTATTATTATTATTATTATTATGGAGCCTTAAATATGTTAATAATTCAAAAGAGTGATTTTAATTTTGAATTCCCACTAAAATAAAAAAAAATAAAAAATGTTGAAATCCCACTAAAGGGTCAGGACCCGGGGTGGACCGCTCGCCTGTGCATCGGTTGGGGACATCTCTGTGCTGCTGACCTGTCTCCGCTCGGGATGGTCTCCTGCTGGCCCCACTATGGACTGGACTCTTACTATTATGTTAGATCCACTATGGACTGGACTCTCACTATTATGTTAGATCCACTATGGACTGGACTCTCACTATTATGTTAGATCCACTATGGACTGGACTTTCACACTATTATGTTAGATCCACTATGGACTGGACTCTCACTATTATGTTAGATCCACTATGGACTGGACTCTCACACTATTATGTTAGATCCACTATGGACTGGACTCTCACTATTATGTTAGATCCACTATGGACTGGACTCTCACACTATTATGTTAGATCCACTATGGACTGGACTCTCACTATTATGTTAGATCCACTATGGACTGGACTCTCACACTATTACGTTAGATCCACTATGGACTGGACTCTCACACTATTATGTTAGATCCACTATGGACTGGACTCTCACTATTATGTTAGATCCACTATGGACTGGACTCTCACACTATTATGTTAGATCCACTATGGACTGGACTCTCACTATTATGTTAGATCCACTATGGACTGAACTCTCTCTCACACTATTATGTTAGATCCACTATGGTCTGGACTCTCAATATTATGTTAGATCCACTATGGACTGGACTCTCACTTTTATGTTAGATCCACTATGGACTGGACTGTCACTATATTATGTTAGATCCACTATGGACTGGACTCGTACTATTATGTTAGATCCACTATGGACTGAACTCTCACTATTATGTTAGATCCACTATGGACTGGACTCTCACACTATTATGTTAGATCCACTATGGACTGGACTCTCACTATTATGTTAGATCCACTATGGACTGAACTCTCACACTATTATGTTAGATCCACTATGGTCTGGACTCTCAATATTATGTTAGATCCACTATGGACTGGACTCTCACTTTTATGTTAGATCCACTATGGACTGGACTCTCACACTATTATGTTAGATCCACTATGGACTGGACTCTCACTATTATGTTAGATCCACTATGGACTGGACTCTCACACTATTATGTTAGATCCACTATGGACTGGACTCTCACTATTATGTTAGATCCACTATGGACTGGACTCTCACACTATTATGTTAGATCCACTATGGACTGGACTCTCACACTGTTATGTTAGATCCACTATGGACTGGACTCTCACACTGTTATGTTAGATCCACTATGGACTGGACTCTCTCACTATTATGTTAGATCCACTATGGACTGGACTCTCACAATATTATGTTAGATCCACTATGGACTGGACTCTCACTATTATGTTAGATCCACTATGGACTGGACTCTCACACTATTATGTTAGATCCACTATGGACTGGACTCTCACTATTATGTTAGATCCACTATGGACTGGACTCTCACACTATTACGTTAGATCCACTATGGACTGGACTCTCACACTATTATGTTAGATCCACTATGGACTGGACTCTCACTATTATGTTAGATCCACTATGGACTGGACTCTCACACTATTATGTTAGATCCACTATGGACTGGACTCTCACTATTATGTTAGATCCACTATGGACTGAACTCTCTCTCACACTATTATGTTAGATCCACTATGGTCTGGACTCTCAATATTATGTTAGATCCACTATGGACTGGACTCTCACTTTTATGTTAGATCCACTATGGACTGGACTGTCACTATATTATGTTAGATCCACTATGGACTGGACTCGTACTATTATGTTAGATCCACTATGGACTGAACTCTCACTATTATGTTAGATCCACTATGGACTGGACTCTCACACTATTATGTTAGATCCACTATGGACTGGACTCTCACTATTATGTTAGATCCACTATGGACTGAACTCTCACACTATTATGTTAGATCCACTATGGTCTGGACTCTCAATATTATGTTAGATCCACTATGGACTGGACTCTCACTTTTATGTTAGATCCACTATGGACTGGACTCTCACACTATTATGTTAGATCCACTATGGACTGGACTCTCACTATTATGTTAGATCCACTATGGACTGGACTCTCACACTATTATGTTAGATCCACTATGGACTGGACTCTCACTATTATGTTAGATCCACTATGGACTGGACTCTCACACTATTATGTTAGATCCACTATGGACTGGACTCTCACACTGTTATGTTAGATCCACTATGGACTGGACTCTCACACTGTTATGTTAGATCCACTATGGACTGGACTCTCTCACTATTATGTTAGATCCACTATGGACTGGACTCTCACAATATTATGTTAGATCCACCTCTTTTTTTACAAGCAGTCTGCAGAGATGGAATGAATCAACAGTACAACATTGCCATCTAGTGGAAAAACTACTACGTTACAACATTGTCATCCTAAATTGAGGCCCACAAATGTTTGTTATTTTCTTCTAACATCCTTCCATGAGCACACAGTGGGTGTGAATTTTAGCACTCATCATGTCCACGTGTCTTCTTAATTACTGTCATTGGTGTCCTACGATACCCTATTAATTAATCATCAGTGTCGGGGGGGTGGTAGCCCTAATAGGCATAATAGGCCTAATAAACAAAATTGTAATCCCTTACATTACTGGAGAAAATATTCAGGCTTAGGCCCATTAACCTTGTGGCCCTTGTGTGGTGTTCGGGTCTGTGGGACCCCTTTTCATTTTAACACAACAACCTGACTGGACTCTCACACTATTATGTTAGATCCACTATATACTGGACTCTCACACTTTTATGTAAGATCCACTATGGACTGGACTCTCACTATTATGCTAGATCCACTATGAACTGGACTCTCACCATTATGTTAGATCCACTATGGACTGGACTCTCACTATTATGTTAAATCCACTATGGACTGGACTCTCACTATTATGTTAGATCCACTACGGACTGGACTCTCACACTTATATGTTAGATCCACTATGGACTGGACTCTTACTATTATGTTAAATCCACTATGGACTGGACTCTCACTATTATGTTAGATCCACTATGGACTGGATTCTCACAATATTATCTTAGATCTACTATGGACTGGACTTTCACTATTATGTTAGATCCACTATGGACTGGTCTCTCACACTAACATGTTAGATCCACTATGGACTGGACTCTCTCACTATTATGTTAGATCCACTATGGACTGGACTCTCACAATATTATCTTAGATCTACTATGGACTGGACTTTCACTATTATGTTAGATCCACTATGGACTGGACTCTCACACTAACATGTTAGATCCACTATGGACTGGACTCTCACTATTATGTTAGATCCACTATGGACTGGACTCTCACTCTATTATGTTAGATCAAGAACTACTCACCCCCAAATCCTCCACAAAGGAGGACAAAGTCTGTGGAACGCTCTCCCTGACCACCTGAGGGCACCACAGACTGTGGATGCTTTTAAAAATAGCTTAAAAACCCTTCCTTAAAAAAATATATATATATTTTTTTTTAGATATATGCATACTAGTTTTAGCTATTTTGCTGTTCTAGTTTTTATTTTTTTAATATATTTTTATTTGTATTTATTTATTTTTTAATACATTTTAAAGTTGTTTACTCAATGTAAAGTGCTTTTTACAAATAAAATCTATTATTATTATTATTATTATTATGGAGCCTTAAACATGTTAATAATTCAAAAGAGTGATTTTAATTTTGAATTCCCACTAAAATTAAAAAAATAAATAAAAATGTTGAAATCCCACTAAAGGGTCGGGACCCGGGGTGGACCGCTCGCCTGTGCATCGGTTGGGGACATCTCTGTGTTGCTGACCTGTCTCCGCTCAGGATGGTCTCCTGCTGGCCCCACTATGGACTGGACTCTTACTATTATGTTAGATCCACTATGGACTGGACTCTTACTATTATGTTAGATCCACTATGGACTGGACTCTCACACTATTATGTTAGATCCACTATGGACTGGACTCTCACACTATTATGTTAGATCCACTATGGACTGGACTCTCACAATATTATGTTAGATCCACTATGGACTGAACTCTCACACTATTATGTTAGATCCACTATGGACTGGACTCTCACACTATTATGTTAGATCCACTATGGACTGGACTCTCACACTATTATGTTAGATCCACTATGGACTGGACTCTCACACTATTATGTTATATCCACTATGGACTGGACTCTCACTATTATGTTAGATCCACTATGGACTGAACTCTCACACTATTATGTTAGATCCACTATGGACTGGACTCTCACACTATTATGTTAGATCCACTATGGACTGGACTTTCACACTATTATGTTAGATCCACTATGGACTGGACTCTCACTATTATGTTAGATCCACTATGGACTGGACTCTCACAATATTATGTTAGATCCACTATGGACTGGACTCTCACTATTATGTTAGATCCACTATGGACTGGACTCTCACACTATTATGTTAGATCCACTATGGACTGGACTCTCACTATTATATTAGATCCACTATGGACTGGACTCTCACTATATTATGTTAGATCCACCTCTTTTTTTACAAGCAGTGTGTAGAGATGGAATGAATCAACAGTACAACATTGCCATCTAGTGGAAAAACTACTACATTACAACATTGTCATCCTAAATTGAGGCCCACAAATGTTTGTTTGTTTCTTCTAACATCCTTCCATGAGCAGACAGTGGGTGTGAATTTTAGCACTCATCATGTCCATGTGTCTTCTTAATTACTGTCATTGGTGTCCTAAGATACCCTATTAATTAATCATCAGTGTCGGGGGGGTTGGTAGCCCTAATAGGCATAATAGGACTAATAAACAAAATTGTAATCCCTTACATTACTGGAGAAAATATTCAGGCTCAGGCCCATTAACCTTGTGGCCCTTGTGTGGTGTTCGGGTCTGTGGGACCCGTTTTCATTTTAACACAACAACCTGACTGGACTCTCACACTATTATGTTAGATCCACTATGGACTGGACTCTCACTATTATGTTAGATCCACTATGGACTGGACTCTCACTATTATGTTAGATCCACTATGGACTGGACACTCACACTATTATGTTAGATCCACTATGGACTGGACTCTCACTATTATGTTAGATCCACTATGAACTGGACTCTCACTATTATGTTAGATTCACTATGGACTGGACTCTCACTATTATGTTAGATCCACTATGGACTGGACTCTCACTATTATGTTAGATCCACTATGGACTGGACTCTCACTATTATGTTAGATCCACTATGGACTGGACTCTCACACTATTATGTTAGATCCACTATGGACTGGACTCACAATATTATGTTAGATCCACTATGGACTGGACTATCACTATTATGTTAGATCCACTATGGACTGGACTCTCACTATTATGTTAGATCCACTATGGACTGGACTCTCATTATTATGTTTGATCCACTATGGACTGGACTCTCACACTATTATGTTAGATCCACTATGGACTGGACTCTCATTATTATGTTAGATCCACTATGGACTGGACTCTCACACTATTATGTTAGATCCACTATGGACTGGACTCTCACACTTTTATGTAAGATCCACTATGGACTGGACTCTCACTATTATGTTAGATCCACTATGAACTGGACTCTCACCATTATGTTAGATCCACTATGGACTGGACTCTCACTATTATGTTAAATCCACTATGGACTGGACTCTCACACTATTATGTTAGATCCACTATGGACTGGACTCTCACAATATTATGTTAAATCCACTATGGACTGGACTCTCACTATTATGTTAGATCCACTATGGACTGGACTCTCACAATATTATGTTAAATCCACTATGGACTGGACTCTCACACTATTATGTTAGATCCACTATGGAATGGACTCTCACTATTATGTTAGATCCACTATGGACTGGACTCTTACTATTATGTTAAATCCACTATGGACTGGACTCACACTATTATGTTAGATCCACTATGGACTGGACTCACACTATTATGTTAAATCCACTATGGACTGGACTCTCACTATTATGTTAGATCCACTATGGACTGGACTCTCACTATTACGTTAGATCCACTATGGACTGGACTCTCACTATTATGTTAGATCCACTATGGACTGGACTCTCACACTATTATGTTAGATCCACTATGGACTGGACTCTCACTCTATTATGTTAGATCAAGAACTACTCACCCCCAAATCCTCCACAAAGGAGGACAAAGTCTGCGGAACGCTCTCCCTGACCACCTGAGGGCACCACAGACTGTGGATGCTTTTAAAAAAGGCTTAAATTCCCTTCTTTTAAAAAAAAAAATATTTTTTTAGATATATGCATGCTAGTTTTAGCTATTTTTCTGTTCTAGTTTTTATTTTTTATATATTTTTATTTGTATTTATTTATTTTTTTAATACACTGTAGCACTTTGAGGTTGTTTACTCAATGTAAAGTGCTTTTTACAAATACAATCTATTATTGTTATTATTGTATTTCACTTAACAACACTACTTACTGGCATTATGTGTACATTTATTTGAGTTAATGCCAGCCTTTTATCACACAATTCAACTTTAATAAAAAAAATAAAAATAAATAAAAAAAAGTAACCTCTAGAGTCCCCCTGTGGTCAGTTTTGGTCACTGCAGGGAGGATTATGTTTATTTAGTTTTGGTTTTTTTTTTTCCTGCTATATGTTTATTGATGAAATGATTACACTCTCATACACCTGCCAAATAGTCTGTTATTGTTCCTGTTTTTAGTCTTGTACAGAAAACAAGGAAGTATAGAGTGGTTTAGAACAAATCCCTAATAATAATAATAATAACTCCACTGCGACATCTGGTGGCAGCGGTGAGAAATGCAGCTGCAGTGTCTCTAAGAGTATTTATTGTATTTGCTGGAGCAAAACACTCTAAAGATGTTCAAGCCACAAACAAATTATATACACACAAATATTGAGATGCAACAAATACAGTGCAGTACTATAATATAAATATTACATATATTCAATACGTGAGTAATTAAAAAAATATGTCTTTATATATCTGTGGCCTCACAGCTCTACTTCTGTTATTGCGTCAGATATATTGCAGAACGGTGGCACGGGGGTGCCTCACAATACGAAGTTTAATCCCGGGCTCGCGACCGCAAGAGGGACAAGCGGTAGAAAATGGATGGATGGATGGATATTCACCAGTGAGTCCAGTTAAAAAAGTGTAACCGAGGGTTTATAAATGTCGCCTATACTGTATGAAACTACAAAAATAACAAACACGGAGGCTCCAGTTTACACGAGGACCACTTTATTTACCTTCTTTCAAAAACCTCCGCAACGTGACATCACTTCCGCTCTTAGCGCCTTCAAAATAAGAGCTCGAGGCATATACTGTATAACAGCGCATAACAGGAACTTAACATCACAAAGAGGAAAGCCCATGAAAATAAGTAACAAAAGTTATTTCATAAGAAGCCAAAAAGTGCAAAAACAATAATGTTGGTGTTGGAGGAGTTGTGAATTAGATACACCTGCAGTCTGCAGATGTACTTAATGTTGTGTCCCTGCAGTCATTCACAACTCCTCCAACACGAACATTATTGTTTTTGCACTTTTTGGCTTCTTATGAAATAATTTTTTTAAATAGATTCAATCTTGCACGTGGAAAGTTTAAGTGTGGGCTTTAGTTGATATAACAATTCTACGGCGGGGGTGCAGGAGGCGAGCCTCAGCCAGTGCGTCTTTTGCAGCCGTTTTATGATCGCTCAGCACAAGAAATACTTTACACACATACAGTTGTTGACAAAATACACTGTACATTATATACCTCAGCTAACTAAACTATGGAAATGTATAATATAGTTCATATAGCAATACAGTCTCACTGCACAGTAGGCCAGCAGTTAGCCGAGTCATTGCGCAATCCATGTTGAGGCACTGAGTGACGTGCCTCAACTGGCTGCCGTCTCTTCTCAGTATTTGAACGGCAAATGTGAAAATTCAGAGATTTTGAATAAAAACAATCTAAAACTGGTGAAGTTAAATGGAAAATAACTTTATAGTATAATCACTGGATACATATAACAATTTAATTTTTTTTTTTCTTTTTACATTTTTTTTTCTTTCCATGATGTGACTGCACGTCACTGATATTCACTTATTCATGACAGTTGTGAATATTGGATTTTTTAAATATATGTGTCGCTATTTATTGTCTCAGACAAGAAAAATATGATGTTTTTAACTCAACTATTCACACTAGATCACCCAACTTGATTCACTTCTGGCAGCATAATGAAAAATGTGTGTGTATATATATATATATATATATATATATATATATATATATATATATATATATATATATATATATATATTTCATGGCTGCAACATGCGCCAAAGTAGGATGTTAAGGGCATGTTCACCACTGTGTTACATCACCTTTTCTTTTAACAACACTCAATAAACAATTGGGAACTGAGGAAACTAATTGTTGAAGCTTTGAAAGTGGAATTCTTTCCCATTCTTGTTTTATGTAGAGCTTCAGTCGTTCAACAGTCGGGGGTCTCCACTGTCGTATTTTACGCTTCATAATGCGCCACACATTTTTGGTTGGGAGACAGGTCTGGACTGCAGGTGGACCCGGAAAGTACCCGCACTTTTTTTTTACGAAGCCACGCTGTTGTAACACGTGCTGAATCTCGCATTCATATGGAAACGAGGTTTATAAATACGTATATGTATATATATATATATATATATGTAACAATCCCATACTTGCCAACCTTGAGACCTCCGATTTCGGGAGGTGGGGGCGTGGTCGGGGGTGGGGCGGGGCGTGGTTGGGGGCGTGGTTAAGAGGGGAGGAGTATATTGACAGCTGGAATTCACCAAGTCAAGTATCTCATATATATATATATATATATATATATAGAGAGAGAGAGAGAGAGAGAGAGAGAGAGATATCAACATCCTGAAAATATGCAAACAAACTGTGTTTAGATAATTGATACTTCAAACTTGCATAAATAAATATTAAGGAATATAACATAACTTGGCTTCTGAGAGTTTGAAAATGTAATGAATAAAATGCTAAAGTTGTTGATAAACAAGCAATTATTTTAATAATTAAATATGATAATTTTAAATGAATTATTATGATAATTTAAAATCAATTATTTCAAATATGTTTATTTTATTGTATAATTCTATGGCTGGATGTAATAAGGAGCCACGAAAAAATACAAATAAAAACACAATTAATTTTGATGTTTTTAGCAAAATATAGTAAAAATGTATTTAGTTTTTTTTTTTTTTTTTAATTAATAAATATATTTATTTTTAGGTAAGATAAACATAATAATACAATTTATCTCTTGTCTGGATGATTTAGTTCTTGTCACCCTGTTGTCCTCCCGTCATGAAAAAAAGGCTGTCCTCACTAAGGTCCGCATGGAGCTGGAGGGGGCGTGGCTTCCAGCTCCGGCTGTAAATCGGGAGTTTTTCGGGAGAATATTTGTCCCGGGAGGTTTTCGGGAGAGGCGCTGAATTTCGGGAGTCTCCCGGAAAATTCGGGAGGGTTGGCAAGTATGGTATATATATATATATATATATATATATATATATATGTCTCAATAAGGTTATCCAAAAAATAGTGCTCGATACCGTAGTAGAGCGCAATATATGTATGTGTGGGAAAAAAATCACTGATTTTTTTCCCACACATACATATATATATATATATATATATATATATATATATATATATATATATATATACAATCCCTGTTTCCATATGAGTTGGGAAATTGTGTTAGATGTAAATATAAACGGAATACAATGATTTGCAAATCCTTTTCAACCCATAATCAATTGAATGCATTTTCGATGGGAGACAGGTCTGGACTGCAGACGGACCAGGAAAGTACCCGCGCTCTTTTTTTCTCTCCAAGGTTTCTCATAGTCATTCACATCGACGTCCCACTGGGGTGAGTTTTTCCTTGCCTTTATGTGGGCTCTGTACCGAGGATGTCGTTGTGGCTTGTGCAGACCTTTGAGACACTTGTGATTTAGGGCTATATAAATAAACATTGATTGATTGATTGATTGATTTTTACGAAGCCCCACGCTGTTGTAACACGTGCTGAATGTGGCTCATATGGAAACGTGGGTTGTAAATACATATATATATATATATATATATATATATATATATATATATATATATATATAAATACATATATATGTAATGTCGGAGGCAGATATTTACATATATCCGAATTTAAGTGTTACTACTTTTATTTCATAGTCACATTTGAAAACAGCTTGTGTTCTTCCAATTGTGGTCTTTTGGTTGTCTGCAAAACTGTGTGCTTAACCTTGAATGAGGAATGTTAGAGAGAGCGATAATAAGCATTTGTTTTGACTAGAGAGAGGGAAGAGGGGAGAGGGTTTTGGGTCGGGAAGGCAGACCATTTTGGCGGCGCGATAGAATGTTCTATGGTGGACTGGTCTCAATGTATATCTGCAAAGCTTTGCAAATATATTACAAAATACCTATTCTGTCTCTGGTGGTTTTTCAACTCAGCTTTAAGTGTCGTAAAGAGCTTGGGAGCGACTTGTGACTTGAATTCCCTGGGAGGAACAACTGGTCCAAAACGCAACAGTAACAATCCTTCCCATCTTTTCCATCATTTGTAACTGAGCTTTGTTTACGTGTGATCGTATAGTGCGGGGGTCAGCAACCCGCGGCTCTCGAGCCACATACGGCCTCTTTAGCGGCGTCCTGTTAACTCCGAGGATCTTTTTAAAAAATGTATGGAAATGGAAAAAAATGGGGTGAAAAATATGGGAGTATTTGGCGAGCGCCGTTTTGTCCTACTAATTTCAGCGGCCCTTGAACTCACCGTTATGTGGACCGTGACGCGACAGTTTGCTTACATGTACAACTTTCTCCGACGCTGCCACAGAACGACGTGTTTTATGCAACTCCTTCTTTGTCTCGTTTTTGTCCACCAAACGTTTTATACTGTACGTGAATGCACAAAGGTGATTTTTGTTGATGTTATTGACTTGCTGGAGTGCTAATCAGGCATATTTGGTCACTGCATGACTGCAAGCTAATCGATGCTAACATGCTATTTAAGCTAGCTGTATGTACATATTGCATCATTATGCCTCGTTTGTAGCTATATTTAATTTCCTACATTATCTGAATGTAATATTGGCTGCAATTCTGATAGTTGTTTGTGTGCCATGTTGTTCCAGACCACAGCAAATGTTACCCAGCTTGCAAAGATTGCAATAAATCCATTAGAAGAAGACAACCTGCTGTTTCCTTTAACTTGGACACACATCTATACCTTAGGCCATTCTAAGACAGACATTTCCAGGAGTTATCTCACCCTCTGAGAAGTTTTACTAATACTAACATATAGTATATGTATATAAGAGAATTGACAGAGTGTGCGTACCTTCAGTGTGTCTCTCTTTACTAGCTTCGTCGAAGCATGTTGCTTTTGTAGCCGTTTCAGCATATTTGAATTGCTAGGATAGGATATTTGATCCGAGACACAACTTACATTTAACTAAAATGTTCTTTTCTTTGTGGTCAACAAAAGAAAAGTAGTGAGAATATCTACATGTTAAGAAACTCGGCTTCGGGCTTCTCCATGACACACACACACACACACATACACACAGACACACACACACACACACATACACACACACATACACACACACATACATACACACATATACACACACACACACACACGCACACACACACATACATACACACAGACACACACACATACACACATACATACACACATACACACACACACACACACACACACACACACACACATACACACAGACACACACACACACACACACACACATACACACATACACACATACATACACACATATACACGCACACACATACACACACACACATACACACAGACACACACACATACACACATGCATACACACATACATACACACACATACCCACACACACACACACATACACATACACACACATATACATACACACATATACACGCACACACACACACATGCACACACACACATACACATACACAGACACACACACACACATACACACATACATACACACACACACACATACACACACACACACACACACACATACACACATCCACACGTACACACACATACATACACACATATACACACACACACATACACACAGACACACACACACATACACACATACATACACACATACATACACACATATACACACACACACATACACACATGCATAAACACATATACCCACACACACACACACACACACACACACACACATACACACACACATACATACACACATTTACATACACACACACACGCACACACACACATACACATACACACAGACACACACACTTACACACATACATACACACACACACACACACATACACACTCACACACATACACACACACACACACATACATACACACATACACACATACATACACACATACATACACACACACACACATACACACTCACACACATACACACATACACACACACACACATACATACACACATACACACATACATACACACACGCATACACACACACACACACACACACACATACACACATACACACATCCACACACATACATACACACATATACACACACACACATACACACAGACACACACATACACACATACATACACACATATACCCACACACACACACACACACACACACACACACACACACACACACACACACACACACACACACACACACACAGACAGCGCGCGGTGCGCCTCTTTCTTGTTGCCTCTTCCGCAGCGCTGCAATAAAACACACTTGGATCTTCTCAGTTTCTAGCCGATACTACATAAAAAATAACGCAAAATAATGCAGTAACGCATCATGTAATAACGGTAACTGAGTTACTGAATATAAAAAATAACGCGTTAGATTACTATTGACCGCCGATAGTAACGGCGTTACAGTAACGCGTTACTTTCTAACGCGTTAGTCCCAACACTGCTCATCAATGGGTGGTTTTAATGTGTTGTTGTTTCACTCATTCATCAATGTTGTTGTTTCACTCATTCATCGATGTGTGGTTTTAATGAAGAGTGTGTGTTACAACCATACAACACAAATGAGAGAAAAACAGAAATAATAATAACACTTCTTGGAGCAAAATGGAAGTGAGCTAAGCTAACAGAGCAGCTCGACCAGAGTGATGTTGACTTTTAAAGACTTTGTTGTGTTTTGAAGTATTATAGCACAAACAATGTTAGCATCCAAGTGTGTAAGAAATACATCAAGAAAACTTACTTTTTTTTATTACGCCAACGTTCTTCTGGGAACCTCAGTCATGTTTTTAAGTCTTGCTAACTTCCTGTGGGCGTGGCTAACTTCCTAGTAGTCTGGTTAACTTCCTGGGGGCGTGGCTAACTTCCTAGTAGCCTTGCTAGCTTCCTGGGGGCGTGGCTAAATTCCTAGTAGCCTTGCTAACTTCCTAGTAGCCTTGCTAGCTTCCTGGGGGCGTGGCTAACTTCCTGGGGGCGTGGCTAACTTCCTAGTAGCCTTGCTAACTTCCTGGGGGCGTGGCTACCTTCCTAGTAGCCTTGCTAACTTCCTAGTAGCCTTGCTAGCTTCCTGGGGGCGTGGCTACCTTCCTGGTAGCCTTGCTAACTTCCTAGTAGCCTTGCTAACTTCCTAGTAGCCTTGCTAGCTTCCTGGGGGCGTGGCTAACTTCCTGGGGGAGTGGCTAACTTCCTAGTAGTCTTGCTAACTTCCTAGTAGCCTTGCTAGCTTCCTGGGGGCGTGGCTAACTTCCTAGTAGCCTTGCTAACTTCCTAGTAGCCTTGCTAGCTTCCTGGGGGCGTGGCTAACTTCCTGGGGGAGTGGCTAACTTCCTAGTAGTCTTGCTAACTTCCTAGTAGCCTTGCTAGCTTCCTGGGGGCGTGGCTAACTTCCTAGTAGCCTTGCTAACTTCCTGGGGGCGTGGCTACCTTCCTAGTAGCCTTGCTAACTTCCGAGTAGCCTTACTAACTTCCTAGTGGCCTTGCTAACTTCCTCTGGGCGTGGCTAACTTCCCTAGTAGCCTTGCTAACTTCCTCTGGGCAAGGCTTACTTCCTAGTAGCCTTGCTAACTTCCTAGTAGTCTTGCTAACTTCCTGGGGGCGTGGCTAACTGCCTAGTAGCCTGGCTAACTACCTGGGGGCGTGGCTAACATCCTAGAAGTCTTGCTAACTTCCTGGGGGCATGGCTAACTTCCTAGTAGCCTTGCTAGCTTCCTAGTAGCCTTGCTAACTTCCTTGTGGCGTGGTTTACTTCCTAGTAGCCTTGCTAACTTCCTAGTAGTCTTGCTAACTTCCTGTGGGCGTGGCTAACTTCCTAGTAGTCTTGCTAACTTCCTTGGGTCGTGGCTTACTTCTTAGCCTCGTGGCTAATCTTCCTATTAGCCTGGCTAACTTCTTGGGGGCGTGGCTAACTTCCTATTAGCCTGGCTAACTTCCTGTGAGAATGGCTAACCTCCTGGTAGCCTTGCTAGCTTCCTAGTAGTCTTGCTAACTTCCTGGGGGCGTGGCTATTTTCCTAGTAGCCTTGCTAACCTCCTAGTAGCCTTGCTAACTTCCTTGGGGCGTGGCTTGCTTCCTAGCCTCGTGGCTAAACTTCCTATTAGCCTGGCTAACTTCCTGGGGGCGTTGCTAACTTCCTAGTAGCCTTGCTAGCTTCCTAGTAGCCTTGCTAACTTCCTTAGGGCGTGGCTTACTTCCTAGTAGCCTTGCTAACTTCCTTGGGGCGTGGCTTACTTCCCTAGCCTCGTGGCTAAACTTCCTATTAGCCTGGCTAACTTCTTGGGGGCGTGGCTAATCTCCTGGTAGCCTTGCTAACTTCCTAGTAGTCTAGCTAACTTCCTGGGGGTGTGGCTAACTTCCTAGTAGCCATGCTAACTTCCTTGGGGCGTGGCTTCCTTCCTAGCCTCGTGGCTCAACTTCCTATTAGCCTGGCTAACTTCCTGTGGGCGTGGCTAAGCTCCTGGTAGCCTAGCTAACTTCCTGGGGGCGTGGCTAACTTCCTAGTAGCCTTGCTAACTTCCTCTGGGCAAAGCTAACTTCCTAGTAGCCTTGCTAACTTCCTACGGGGGCGTGGCTTACTTCCTAGTAGCCTTGCTAACTTCCTAGTAGTCTTGCTAACTTCCTGGGGGCGTGGCTATTTTCCTAGTAGCCTTGCTAACCTCCTAGTAGCCTTGCTAACCTCCTAGTAGCCTTGCTAACTTCCTAGTAGTCTTGCTAACTTCCTGGGGGCGTGGCTCACTTCCTAGTAGCCTGGCTAACTTCCTGGGGGCGTGGCTAACATCCTAGTAGTCTTGCTAACTTCCTGGGGGCGTGGCTAACTTCCTAGTAGCCTTGCTAACTTCCTAGTAGCCTTGCTAATTTCCTGGGGGCGTGGCTAACATCCTAGTAGTCTTGCTAACTTCCTGGGGTGTGGCTAACTTCCTAGTAGCCTTGCTAACTTCATGGGGGCGTGGCTTACTTCCTAGTAGCCTTGCTAACTTCCTGGGGCGTGGCTAACTTCCTTGGGGAGTGGCTTACTTCCTAGTAGCCTTGCTAACTTCCTAGTAGTCTTGCTAACTTCCTGGGGGCGTGGCTATCATGCTAGTAGTCTTGCTAACTTCCTGGGGGCGTGGCTAACTTCCTAGTAGCCTTGCTAACTTCCTAGTAGCCTTGCTTACTTTCCTGGGGCGTGGCTAACTTCCTAGCCGCGTGGCTAAACTTCCTATTAGCTTGGCTAACTTCCTGGGGTCGTGGCTAACATCCTTGTAGTCTTGCTAACTTCCTGGGGGCGTGGCTAACTTCCTAGTAGCCTTGCTAAATTCCTGGGGACATAGCTAACTTCCTAGCCTCGTGGCTAAACTTCTTATTAGCCTGGCTAACTTATTGGGGGCGTGGCTAACTTCCTGGGGGCGTGGCTAACTTCCTAGCCTCGTGGCTAAACTTCCTATTAGCCTGGCTCACTTTCTGTGGGCGTGGCTAACTTCCTAGTAGCCTTGCTAACTTCCTGGGGGTGTGGCTAACTTCATGGAAGCGTGGCTAACTTCCTAGTAGCCTTGCTAACTTCCTGGGGGCGTGGCTAACTTACTAGTAGCCTTGCTAACATTTTGGGGGCGTGGCTAACCTCCTGATAGCCTAGCTAACTTCCTGGGGGCGTGGCTAACTTACTAGTAGCCTTGCTAACTTTTTGGGGGCGTGGCTAACCTACTGGTAGCCTACCTAACTTCATGGGGGCGTGGCTAACTTCCTAGTAGCCTTGCTAAATTCCTGGGGACGTAGCTAACTTCCTAGCCTCGTGGCTAAACTTCTTATTAGCCTGGCTAACTTATTGGGGGCGTGGCTAACTTCCTGGGGGCGTGGCTAACTTCCTAGCCTCGTGGCTAAACTTCCTATTAGCCTGGCTCACTTTCTGTGGGCGTGGCTAACTTCCTAGTAGCCTTGCTAACTTCCTGGGGGTGTGGCTAACTTCATGGAAGCATGGCTAACTTCCTAGTAGCCTTGCTAACTTCCTTGGGGCGTGGCTTGCTTCCTATTAGCCTTGCTAACTTCCTAGTAGTCTTGCTAACTTCCTTGGATCGTGGCTTACTTCCTAGCCTCGTGGCTAAATTTCCTATTAGCCTGGCTAACTTCTTGGGGGCGTGGCTAACTTCCTATTAGCCTGGCTAACTTCCTCTGGGCGTGGCTAACTTCCTAGTAGCCTTGCTAACTTCCTCTGGGCGTGGCTAACTTCCTAATAGCCTTGCAAACTTCCTGTGGGCGGGGCTAACTTCCTAGTAGCCTTCCTAACTTTCTCTGGGCGTGGCTAACTTCCTAGTAGCCTTGCTAGCTTCATATTAGCCTTCCTAACTTTCTCTGAGCAAGGCTAACTTCCTAGTAGCCTTGCTAACTTTCCTAGTTGTCTTGCTAACTTCCTGGGAGCTTGGCTAACTTCCTAGTAGCCTGGCTAACTTCCCGCGGGCGTGGCTAACTTCCTAGTAGTCTTGCTAACTTCCTGGGGGCGTGGCTAACTTCCTAGTAGCCTTGCTAATTTCCTGTGGGCGCGGCTAACCTCCTGGTAGCCTAGCTAACTTCCTGGGGGCGTGGCTAACTTCATGGGAGCGTGGCTAACTTCCTAGTAGCCTTGCTAACTTCCTGGGGGCGTGGCTAACTTCCCTAGTAGCCTTGCTAACTTCCTGGGGGCGTGGCTAACTTCCGAGTAGCCTTACTAACTTCCTAGTAGTCTTGCTAACTTCCTGGGGGCGTGGCGACCTTCCTAGTAAACTTGCTAACTT
Organism: Nerophis lumbriciformis; assembly: GCF_033978685.3. NCBI lineage: Eukaryota > Metazoa > Chordata > Actinopteri > Syngnathiformes > Syngnathidae > Nerophis > Nerophis lumbriciformis. The sequence continues at coordinate 52,749,468 of NC_084554.2, forward strand.
CCTAGTAGCCTAGCTAACTTCCTGGGGGCGTGGATAACTTCATGGGGGCATGGCTAACCTCCTGGTAGCCTTTCTAACTTCCTGGGGGCGTGGCTAACTTCCTGGGAGCGTGGCTAACTTACTAGTAGTCTTGCTAACTTCCTGTGGGCGTGGCTAACCTCCTGGTAGCCTACCTAACTTCATGGGGGCATGGCTAACCTCCTGGTAGCCTACCTAACTTCATGGGGGCATGGCTAACCTCCTGGTAGCCTGGTTAACTTCCTCCATGCCCCCACAGCGTTTATTCTATGGTGGTTTTCCATGGCGGGCCACTCTACAAATAGTTTTGCCAGCACATTGAAGTCTAAAGTAGAAGAAATATTCACACGGTGTGGTTCTTGGCGGCAAACAAGGAAAAGACAAAGGTTGGATCCCACTCTGCAGGTGTTTTATATGATCATGTGACCTTCATAAATTAGAGCAAGTACAGTAGAAAAGTACTAAAGGCACTGTCAGAAGCATGAAGAAGGACATGGATCATGTTGAGGACTCACCCTGTCTGCCGCTTCATTTAGTTCTGATTTTAATTTGAAAAACACACTTTTATTTTCCAGAAAACGATAAATACATTATTAATAAATTGGTCTCAACACCAGCATCCGATTGTAAAAATGAAAATAGAAAATAAAAATTTCATCTAAATTATCTGTACATGTTTTCCTGTATCGACCTTTGTACACAGTGCCCCCTAGTGGTGGTTCTACAGTGTCACTGCAGCTCCTGAGAAAAAAGTCCAAACCTCCTGAGCGGGAGGCCCCCCCCCCCCCCCGCAGGCGCTCCTCAAGAGTCCGCCCTCCCGGAGGAGAAGAAGAAGAAGAAGTCCACGCCCCCACCCGGCGCCGGTCCACGTGACCTCACGCCTCCGAGTACGAGCTCTGCACCGTCAGTTTGTCCTTCTTCAGCTTGACGCCGTCCACCAGCTCGAAGTTGTAGTTCTCCAGGGCGGACAAGTTCCTCTCCGACATGCCGCCGTGCGAGCAGGCGCAGTAGAGGACCACGCCGCAGATGGCGCCCAGGAACACGCCCAGGGCGGACATGGCGATGATGGTGATGAGGATGGGGTCCAAGGTCTTCAGCATGTTGCCCGCCCCGCTGATCTGGTTGGTCTCCACCAAGTCTGGGTACTCGGTGATCTCCTCCACTGGAAGAGAGTGGACCATGTCAGGTGTAGGTCTGGTACTTGGTATCATTACAGTAGGTCTTGTACTTGGTATCATTACAGTGGATGTCAGGTGTAGGTCTGGTACTTGGTATCATTACAGTGGATGTCAGGTGTAGGTCTTGTACTTGGTATCATTACAGTGGATGTCAGGTGTAGGTTTTGTACTTGGTATCATTACAGTGGATCTCAGGTGTAGGTCTTGTACTTGGTATCATTACAGTGGATGTCAGGTGTAGGTCTTGTACTTGGTATCATTACAGTGGATGTCAGGTGTAGGTCTTGTACTTGGTATCATTACAGTGGATGTCAGGTGTAGGTGTTGTACTTGGTATCATTACAGTGAATGTCAGGTGTAGGTCTTTGGTATCATTACAGTGGATATCAGGTGTAGTTCTTGTACTTGGTATCATTACAGTGGATGTCAGGTGTAGGTCTTGTACTTGGTATCATTACAGTGGATGTCAAGTGTAGGTCTTATACTTGGTATCATTACAGTGGATGTCAGGTGTAGGTCTTGTACTTGGTATCATTACAGTGGATGTCAGGTGTAGGTCTTGTACTTGGTATCATTACAGTGGATGTCAAGTGTAGGTTTTGTACTTGGTATCATTACAGTGGATGTCAGGTGTAGGTTTTGTACTTGGTATCATTACAGTGGATGTCAGGTGTAGGTCTTGTACTTGGTATCATTACAGTGGATGTCAGGTGTACATCTTGTACTTGATATCATTACAGTGGATGTCGGGTGTAGGTCTTGTACTTGGTATCATTACAGTAGGTCTTGTACTTGGTATCATTACAGTGGATGTCAAGTGTAGGTTTTGTACTTGGTATCATTACAGTGGATGTCAGGTGTAGGTTTTGTACTTGGTATCATTACAGTGGATGTCAGGTGTAGGTCTTGTACTTGGTATCATTACAGTGGATGTCAGGTGTAGGTCTTGTACTTGGTATCACTACAGTAGGTCTTGTACTTGGTATCATTACAGTGGATGTCAGGTGTAGGTCTTGTACTTGGTATCATTATAGTGGATTACAGGTGTAGGTCTTGTACTTGGTATCATTACAGTAGGTCTTGTACTTAGTATCAATACAGTGGATGTCAGGTGTAGGTCTTGTACTTGGTATCATTACAGTGGATGTCAGGTGTAGGTCTTGTACTTGGTATCATTACAGTAGGTCTTGTACTTGGTATCATTACAGTGGATGTCAGGTGTAGGTTTTGTACTTGGTATCATTACAGTAGGTCTTGTACTTGGTATCATTACAGTGGATGTCAGGTGTAGGTTTTGTACTTGGTATCATTACAGTGGATGTCAAGTGTAGGTTTTGTACTTGGTATCATTACAGTGGATGTCAGGTGTAGATCTTGTACTTGGTATCATTACAGTGGATGTCAGGTGTAGGTCTTGTACTTGGTATCATTACAGTGGATGTCAGGTGTAGGTTTTGGACTTGGTGTCATTACAGTGGATGTCAGGTGTAGGTTTTTTACTTGGTATCATTACAGTGGATGTCAGATGTAGGTCTTGTATTTGGTATCATTACAGTAGGTCTTGTACTTGGTATCATTACAGTGGATTACAGGTGTAGGTCTTGTACTTGGTATCATTACAGTGGATGTCAGGTGTAGGTCTTGTACTTGGTATCATTACAGTGGATGTCAAGTGTAGGTCTTCTACTTGGTATCATTACAGTAGGTCTTGTACTTGGTATCATTACAGTGGATGTCAGGTGTAGGTCTTGTACTTGGTATCGTTACAGTGGATGTCAGGTGTAGGTCTTGTACTTGGTATCATTACAGTGGAAGTCAGGTGTAGGTCTTGTACTTGGTATCATTACAGTGGATGTCAGGTGTAGGTTTTGTACTTGGTATCATTACAGTGGATGTCAGGTATAGGTCTTGTATTTGGTATCATTACAGTGGATGTCAGGTGTAGATCTTGTACTTGGTATCATTACAGTGGATGTCAGGTGTAGGTCTTGTACTTGGTATCATTACAGTGGATGTCGGGTGTAGGTCTTGTACTTGATATCATTACAGTGGATGTCGGGTGTAGGTCTTGTACTTGGTATCATTACAGTAAGTCTTGTACTTGGTATCATTACAGTGGATTACAGGTGTAGGTCTTGTACTTGGTATCATTACAGTGGATGTCAGGTGTAGGTCTTGTACTTGGTATCATTACAGTGGATGTCAGGTGTAGGTCTTGTACTTGGTATCATTACAGTGGATGTCAGGTGTAGGTCTTGTACTTGGTATCATTACAGTGGATTACAGGTGTAGGTCTTGTACTTGGTATCATTACAGTGGATGTCAGGTGTAGGTCTTGTACTTGGTATCATTACAGTGGATGTCAGGTGTAGGTCTTGTACTTGGTATCATTACAGTGGATGTCAAGTGTAGGTCTTGTACTTGGTATCATTACAGTGGATGTCAGGTGTAGGTCTTGTACTTGGTATCATTACAGTGGATGTCAGGTGTAGGTCTTGTACTTGGTATCATTGCAGTGGATGTCAGGTGTAGGTCTTGTACTTGGTATCATTACAGTGGATGTCATGTGTCGGTCTTGTACTTGGTATCATTACAGTGGATGTCAGGTGTATGTATTGTACTTGGTATCATTACAGTGGATGTCAGGTGTCGGTCTTGTACTTGGTATCATTACAGTAGGTCTTGTACTTGGTATCATTACAGTGGATGTCAAGTGTAGGTCTTGTACTTGGTATCATTGCAGTGGATGTCAGGTGTAGGTCTTGTACTTGGTATCATTACAGTGGATGTCAAGTGTAGGTCTTGTACTTGGTATCATTGCAGTGGATGTCAGGTGTAGGTCTTGTACTTGGTATCATTACAGTGAATGTCAGGTGTAGGTCTTTGGTATCATTACAGTGGATATCAGGTGTAGGTCTTGTACTTGGTATCATTGCAGTGGATGTCAGGTGTAGGTCTTGTACTTGGTATCATTACAGTGGATGGCAGGTGTAGGTCTTGTACTTGGTATCATTACAGTGGATGTCAGGTGTAGGTCTTGTACTTGGTATCATTACAGTAGGTCTTGTACTTGGTATCATTACAGTGGATGTCAGGTGTAGGTCTTGTATTTGGTATCATTACAGTGGATGTCAGGTGTAGGTCTTGTACTTGGTATCATTACAGTGGATGTCAGGTGTAGGTCTTGTACTTGGTATCATTACAGTGGATTACAGGTGTAGGTCTTGTACTTGGTATCATTACAGTAGGTCTTGTACTTGGTATCATTACAGTGGATGTCAGGTGTAGGTCTTGTACTTGGTATCATTACAGTGGATGTCAGGTGTAGGTCTTGTACTTGGTATCTTTACAGTAGGTCTTGTACTTGGTATCATTACAGTGAATGTCAGGTGTAGGTCTTGTACTTGGTATCATTACAGTGGATGTCAGGTGTAGGTCTTGTACTTGTATCATTACAGTGGATGTCAGGTGTAGGTCTTGTACTTGGTATCATTACAGTGGATGTCAGGTGTAGGTCTTGTACTTGGTATCATTACAGTGGATTACAGGTATAGGTCTTGTACTTGGTATCATTACAGTGGATGTCAGGTGTAGGTTTTGTACTTGGTGTCATTACAGTGGATGCCAGGTGTAGGTCTTGTACTTGGTATCATTACAGTGGATGTCAGGTGTAGGTCTTGTTTCTTCTGTACTATTTCTAAACATCCTCTTTTGTTCCACCTTACAAGTTCTATTTAATAAGAATAAAAGACTTACTGATCTCATTAAAGTTGTCCTCGGGCAGCATCGTCTCAGTGGGAACATCTGGATCTGCCCACACAGGAAACAAGGATTGATATCATTTTAGTGATCTGAACGCAGGACTGAGTTGTGACCCTGATCTCACCTTTACAGTCCGTGGCACTGAGGCCATTGAGGACCTTGACGTCGTCCACGGCGATGTCTCCCCAGCTCTTCCTCTCCACCAAGCCTTCGATCACCACCTGGGACGGGACGTGCATCTTTTAGGCGGCCGGTTCACAAAGCATGTCTGGGTAAACGCCAATTTATCAACAACACCCGGAAACGCTTCTCTGGGCCTCGAACTCATCTAAGACGAACTGATGAGAAGTGGAAAAGTGGGAAAGTGTGGCATACAGGTTTTGGAGCAACATATGTTGACATCCAAGCAACGTTACCATGGACGCCCCTGCTTATTTCAGCAAAACGATGCCAATTAGCCACGTGTTACAACAGCGTGGCTTCGTACTAAAACCTCCAAACGGGGATCCTTCACCTGCTAGGGCTTTTTAGTGCGCGGCACCAGGACGCAACCCTGGTGTAATCATAGTAGTATCGACTAGATACAGTCCTGTACTTGGTATCATTACAGTGGATGTCAGGTGTAAGTCTTGTACTTGGTATCATTACAGTGGGTGTCAGGTGTAAGTCTTGTACTTGGTATCATTACAGTGGATGTCAGGCGTAGGTCTTGTACTTGGTATCATTACAGGAAGTGCATCTTTTCGGCGGCCGGTTCACAAAGCATGTCTGGGTAAACGCCAATTTATCAACAACACCCGGAAGCGCTTTTTTGTACTAAAACCTCCAAACTGGGATCCTTCACCTGGTAGGGCTGTTTAGTGCGTGGCACCAGGACGCCACCCTGGTGTAATCATAGTAGTATTGACTAGATACGCTCCTGTACTTGGTATCATTACAGTGGGTGTCAGGTGTAGGTCTTGTACTTGGTATCATTACAGTGGATGTCAGGTGTAGGTCTTGTACTTGGTATCATTACAGTGGATGTCAGGTGTAGGTCTTGTACTTGGTATCATTACAGTGGATGTCAGGCGTAGGTCTTGTACTTGGTATCATTACAGGAAGTGCATCTTTTAGGCGGCCGGTTCACAAAGTATGTCTGGGTAAACGCGAATTTATCAACAACACCCGGAAACGCTTCTCTGGGCCCGAGCTCATCTAAGACGGACTGATGCCAAGTGGAAAAGTGGGAAAGTGTTCTGCGGCCTGACGAGTCCACATTTCAAATAGTTTTTGGAAACTGGGGACGTCGTGTCCGACTGCTATCCGGAATGTTCTAGGCGCAAAGTTGAAAAGGCAGCATAAGTGATGGTATGGGGGTGTGTTAGTGGGTAACTTACACATGTGTGAAGGTAGAATTAATGCTGGAAGGTACAGACAGGTTTTGGAGCAACATATGTTGCCATCCAAGCAATGTTACCATGGCCGCCCCTGCTTATTTCGGCAAAACGATGCCAATTAGCCACGTGCGACAACAGCGTACCAAACCTCCAAACGGGGATCCTTCACCTGGTAGAGCCCTGGTGCAATCATAGTAGTATCGACTAGATACACTCCTGTACTTGCTATTATTACAGTGGATAACGCCAATTTATCAACAACACCCGGAAACGCTTCTCTGGGCTTTAGCTCATCTAAGACGGACTGATGCAAAGTGGAAAAGTGGGAAAGTGTGGCCTGACGAGTCCACATTTTCAAGTAGTTTTTGGAAACCGGGGACGTCGTGTCCGACTCCAATCCGGACTGTTCTCGGCGCAAAATGGAAAAGCCCGCATCTGTGATGGTATGAGGGTGTGTTAGTGGGTAACTTACACATCTGTGAAGGCACCATTAATGTTGAAAGGTACATACAGGTTTTGGAGCAACATATGTTGCCATCCAAGCAACGTTACCATGGCCGCCCCTGCTTATTTCAGCAAAACGATGCCAATTAGCCACGTGCGACAACAGCGTACCAAACCTCCAAACGGGGATCCTTCACCTGGTAGAGCCCTGGTGCAATCATAGTAGTATCGACTAGATACACTCCTGTACTTGCTATTATTACAGTGGATAACGCCAATTTATCAACAACACCCGGAAACGCTTCTCTGGGCCTGAGCTCATCTAAGACGGACTGATGCCAAGTGGAAAAGTGGGAAAGTGTTCTGCGGCCTGACGAGTCCACATTTCAAATAGTTTTTCGGAACTGGGGACGTCGTGTCCGACTGCTATCCGGACTGGTCTAGGCGCAAAATGGAAAAGCCCACATCTGTGATGGTATGGGGGTGTGTTAGTGGGTAACTTACACATCTGTGAAGGCACTATTAATAATGAAAGGTACATACAGGTTTTGGAGCAACATATGTTAACATCCAAGCAATGTTATCATGGACGCCCCTGCTTATTTCAGCAAAACGATGCCAATTAGCCACGTGCGACAACAGCGTACCAAACCTCCAAACGGGGATCCTTCACCTGGTAGAGCCCTGGTGCAATCATAGTAGTATCGACTAGATACACTCCTGTACTTGCTATTATTACAGTGGATAACGCCAATTTATCAACAACACCCGGAAACGCTTCTCCGGGCCTGAGCTCACCTAAGACGGACTGATGCAAAGTGGGAAAGCGGGGAAAGTGTTCTGCGGCCTGACGAGTCCACATTTCAAATAGTTTTTGGGAACTGGGGACGTCGTGTCCGACTGCTATCCGGACTGTTCTAGGCGCAAAATGGAAAAGCCCGCATCTGTGATGGTATGAGGGTGTGTTAGTGGGTAACTTACACATCTGTGAAGGCACCATTAATGTTGAAAGATACATACAGGTTTTGGAGCAACATATGTTGACATCCAAGCAATGTTGTCATGGACGCCCCTGCTTATTTCAGCAAAACGATGCCAATTAGCCACGTGCGACAACAGCGTACCAAACCTCCAAACGGGGATCCTTCACCTGGTAGAGCCCTGGTGCAATCATAGTAGTATCGACTAGATACACTCCTGTACTTGCTATTATTACAGTGGATAACGCCAATTTATCAACAACACCCGGAAACGCTTCTCTGGGCCTCGAACTCATCTAAGACGAACTGATGCCAAGTGGAAAAGTGGGAAAGTGTTCTGTGGCCTGACGAGTCCACATTTTCAAATAGTTTTTGGAAACCGGGGACGTCGTGTCCGACTCCAATCCGGACTGTTCTCGGCGCAAAATGGAAAAGCCCGCATCTGTGATGGTATGAGGGTGTGTTAGTGGGTAACTTACACATCTGTGAAGGCACCATTAATGTTGAAAGATACATACAGGTTTTGGAGCAACATATGTTGACATCCAAGCAATGTTATCATGGACGCCCCTGCTTATTTCAGCAAAACGATGCCAATTAGCCACGTGCGACAACAGCGTAACAAACCTCCAAACGGGGATCCTTCACCTGGTAGAGCCCTGGTGCAATCATAGTAGTATCGACTAGATACACTCCTGTACTTGCTATTATTACAGTGGATAACGACAATTTATCAACAACACCCGGAAACGCTTCTCTGGGCCTGAGCTCATATAAGACGGACTGATGCCAAGTGGGAAAGTGGGAAAGTGTTCTGCGGCCTGACGAGTCCACATTTCAAATAGTTTTTGGGAACTGGGGACGTCGTGTCCGACTGCTATCCGGACTAATCTAGGCGCAAAGTGTAAAAGCCCGCATCTGTGATGGTATGAGGGTGTGTTAGTGGGTAACTTACACATCTGTGAAGGCACCATTAATGTTGAAAGATACATACAGGTTTTGGAGCAACATATGTTAACATCCAAGCAATGTTATCATGGACGCCCCTGCTTATATCAGCAAAACGATGCCAATTAGCCACGTGCGACAACAGCGTACCAAACCTCCAAACAGGGATCCTTCACCTGGTAGAGCCCTGGTGCAATCATAGTAGTATCGACTAGATACACTCCTGTACTTGCTATTATTACAGTGGATAACGCCAATTTATCAACAACACCCGGAAACGCTTCTCTGGGCCTGAGCTCATCTAAGACGGACTGATGCCAAGTGGAAAAGTGGGAAAGTGTTCCGCGGCCTGATGAGTCCACATTTTCAAATAGTTTTTGGGAACTGGGGACGTCATGTCCGACTGCTATCCGGACTGTTCTAGGCGCAAAGTGGAAAAGCCCGCATCTGTGATGGTATGAGGGTGTGTTAGTGGGTAACTTACACATCTGTGAAGGCACCATTAATGTTGAAAGGTACATACAGGTTTTGGAGCAACATATGTTGACATCCAAGCAATGTTACCATGGCCGCCCCTGCTTATTTCAGCAAAACGATGCCAATTAGCCACGTGCGACAACAGCGTACCAAACCTCCAAACGGGGATCCTTCACCTGGTAGAGCCCTGGTGCAATCATAGTAGTATCGACTAGACACACTCCTGTACTTGCTATTATTACAGTGGATAACGCCAATTTATCAACAACACCCGGAAACGCTTCTCTGGGCCCCGAGCTCATCTAAGACGGACTGATGCCAAGTGGGAAAGTGGGAAAGTGTTCTGCGGCCTGACGAGTCCACATTTCAAATAGTTTTTGGGAACTGTGGACGTCGTGTCCGACTGCAATCCGGAATGTTCTAGGCGCAAAGTTGAAAAGCCGGCATGTGTGATGGTATGGGGGTGTGTTAGTGGGTAACTTACACATCTGTGAAGGTAGCATTAATGCTGGAAGGTACATACAGGTTTTGGAGCAACATATGTTGACATCCAAGCAACGTTATTATGGACGCCCCTGCTTATTTCAGCAAAACGATGCCAATCAAAATACAACAGTGTGGCTTCGTACTAAAACCTCCAAACGGGGATCCTTCACCTGGTAGGGCTTGTTGGTGCGCGGCACCAGGACCCGGCCCTCCCTCCAGCGGTTGCCCTGGTGACCGTTGACGGTCCAGAGCAGGACGTCGGCGGGCCCGTCGGCCGTCTGCCGCCGCTGCTTGACGTGCAGCATGCCGATGTGCGAGCCGAACATGTGATACCAGAAGGACACGCACAGGTCCGCCTGCGGGGGGGAGACCGGCGGGCTGACCAGCCGGGCCACCTTCGTCTCCTGGAGACCCGTCGCTGAGGTGAAGATGAAGTTTCCTGAGCCGCCTGGTGGGAAGGAACCAAAGTCCAGATGTTGAGAAGACCTACACCTGACATCCACTGTAATGATACCAAGTACAAGACCTACACCTGACATCCACTGTAATGATACCAATTACAAGACCTACACCTGACATCCACTGTAATGATACCAAGTACAAGACCTACACCTGACATCCAATGTAATGATACCAAGTACAAGACCTACACCTGACATCCACTGTAATGATACCAAGTACAAGACCTACACCTGACATCCACTGTAATGATACCAAGTACACGACCTACACCTGACATCCACTGTAATGATACCAAGTACAAGACCTACACCTGACATCCACTGTAATGATACCAAGTACAAGACCTACACCTGACTTCCAATGTAATGATACCAGGTACAAGACCGACACCTGACATCCACTGTAATGATACCAAGTACAAGACCTACACCTGATATCCACTGTAATGATACCAAGTACAAGACCTACACCTGACATCCACTGTAATGATACCAAGTACAAGACCTACACCTGATATCCACTGTAATGATACCAAGTACAATACATTCACCTGACATCCACTGTAATGATACCAAGTACAAGACCCACACCTGACATCCACTGCAATGATACCAAGTACAAGACCTACACCTGATATCCACTGTAATGATACCAAGTACAATACATTCACCTGACATCCACTGTCATGATACCAAGTACAAGACCTACCCTTGACATCCACTGTAATGATACCAAGTACAAGACCTACCCTTGATATCCACTGTAATGATACCAAGTACAATACATTCACCTGACATCCACTGTCATGATACCAAGTACAAGACCTACACCTGACATCCACTGTAATGATACCAAGTACAAGACCTACACCTGACATCCACTGTAATGATACCAAGAACAAGACCGACACCTGACATCCACTGTAATGATACCAAGTACACGACCTACACCTGACATCCACTGTAATGATACCAAGTACAAGACCTACACCTGACATCCACTGTAATGATACCAAGTACAAGACCTACACCTGACATCCACTGTAATGATACCAAGTACAAGACCTACACCTGACATCCACTGTAATGATACCAAGTACAAGACCTACACCTGTCATCCACTGTAATTATACCAAGTACAAGACCTACACCTGACATCCACTGTAATGATACTAAGTACAAGACCTACACCTGACATCCACTGTAATGATACCAAGTACAAGACCGACACCTGACTTCCACTGTAATGATACCAAGTACAAGACCGACACCTGACATCCACTGTAATGATACCAAGTACAAGACCTACACCTGACTTCCACTGTAATGATACCAAGTACAAGACCTACACCTGACATCCACTGTAATGATACCAAGTACAAGACCTACACCTGACATCCACAGTAATGATACCAAGTACAAGACCTACACCTGACATCCACTGCAATGATACCAAGTACAAGGCCTACACCTGACATCCACTGTAATGATACTAAGTACAAGACCTACACCTGACATCCACTGTAATGATACCAAGTACAAGACCTACACCTGACATCCACTGTAATGATACCAAGTACAAGGCCTACACCTGACATCCACTGTAATGATACCAAGTACAAGAACTACACCTGACATCCACTGCAATGATACCAAGTACAAGACCTACACCTGACATCCACTGTAATGATACCAAGTACAAGACCTACACCTGACATCCACTGTAATGATACCAAGTACAAGACCTACACCTGACATCCACTGTATGATACCAAGTACAAGACCTATTCCTGACATCCACTGTAATGATACCAAGTACAAGACCTACACCTGACATCCACTGTAATGATACCAAGTACAAGACCTATTCCTGACATCTACTGTAATGATACCTGTATGGTCCATGTTGGGTCCGGTGTTGAGGGTGGGTGTGCCACTGGACTGGATCTGCCAGCGAGAGTTGGTATCCTCTGAAGTCCACCTGCAGAAGGACGGATCGTTGGCCCAGCCGAAATCACACGCAAACCACCTCAAATCTGCAACAACAACAAAGTTTGCGATCAATCAACAGTTGACTTTTTTTAACACCCGTTTACAAAACCTTCATTGTAGCCTGATTTAGCCATTCCTTTACCACTTTTGAGGTGTGTTTGGGGTCATTGACCTGTTGGAACACCCAACTGCGCCCAAGACCCAACCTCCGGGCTGATGATTTTGGAGGTAATAATAATTTTTCATTGTCCCATTTACTCTCTGTAAAGCAGCAGTTCCTTTGGCAGCAAAACAGGCCCAGAGCATAATACTACCACCACCATGCTTGACGGTAGGGCTGGTGTTCCTGGGATTAAAGAACTCATCTTTTCTCCTCCGAACATATTGCTGGGTATTGTGGCCAAACAGCTCCGTTTTTGTTTCATCTGACATCACATGGACAAAGATAAGACCTTCTGGAGGAAAGTTCTGTGCTCAGATGAAACAAAAATGGAGCTGTTTGGCCACAAATGTTCCACCTGACAAATGTTCCACCTAACAAATGTTCCAACAGACAAATGTTCCACCAGACAAATGATCCATTAAACAAATGTTTCACCAAACAAATGTCCAACCAAACAAATGTTCCACCTAACAAAATGTGCCACCTAACAAATGTTCCACCAAACAAATGTTCCACCTAACAAATTTTCCAACCAAACAAATGTTCCACCTAACAAAATGTTCCACCTAACAAATGTTCCACGAAACAAAATGTTCCACCAAACAAAATGTTCCAACCAAACAAATGTTCCACTAAACAAATGTTCTACCAAACAAATGTTCCACCTAACAAATGTTCCACCTAAAATAATGTTCCACCTAACAAATGTTCCACCTAACAAAATGTCCCACCAAACAAAATGTTCCACCAAACAAATGTTCCAACAAAACAAATGTTCCACTAAACAAATGTTCTACCAAACAAATGTTCCACCTAAAAAAATGTTCCACCTAACAAAATGTTCCATCTAACAAATGTTCCACCTAACAAAATGTTCCACTTAACAAAATGTTCCACCTAACAAATGTTCCAACCAAAATAATGTTCCACCTAACAAATGTTCCACCTAACAAAATGTCCCACATAACAAATGTTCCACCTAACAAATGTTCAACCAAACAAATGTTCCACCTAACAAATGTTCCACCTAACAAATGATCCATCAAACAAATGTTCCACCTAACACATGTTCCAACCAAAATAATGTTCCACCTAACAAATGTTCCACCTAACAAATGTTCCACCAAACAAATGTTCCACCTAACAAATTTTCCAACCAAACAAATGTTCCACCTAACAAAATGTTCCACCTAACAAATGTTCCACGAAACAAAATGTTCCACCAAACAAAATGTTCCAACCAAACAAATGTTCCACTAAACAAATGTTCTACCAAACAAATGTTCCACCTAACAAATGTTCCACCTAAAATAATGTTCCACCTAACAAATGTTCCACCTAACAAAATGTCCCACCAAACAAAATGTTCCACCAAACAAATGTTCCAACAAAACAAATGTTCCACTAAACAAATGTTCTACCAAACAAATGTTCCACCTAAAAAAATGTTCCACCTAACAAAATGTTCCATCTAACAAATGTTCCACCTAACAAAATGTTCCACTTAACAAAATGTTCCACCTAACAAATGTTCCAACCAAAATAATGTTCCACCTAACAAATGTTCCACCTAACAAAATGTCCCACATAACAAATGTTCCACCTAACAAATGTTCAACCAAACAAATGTTCCACCTAACAAATGTTCCACCTAACAAATGATCCATCAAACAAATGTTCCACCTAACACATGTTCCAACCAAAATAATGTTCCACCTAACAAATGTTCCACCTAACAAAATGTCCCACCAAACAAAATGTTCCACCAAACAAATGTTCCAACAAAACAAATGTTCCACTAAACAAATGTTCCACCTAACAAAATGTTCCACTTAACAAAATGTTCCACCTAACAAATGTTCCACCAAACAAATGTTCCACCTAACAAATGTTCCACCAAACAAATGTTCCACTTAACAAAATGTTCCACCTAACAAATGTTCCACCAAACAAATGTTCCACCTAACAAATGTGTTCCATCAAACAAATGTTCCACCAGACAAAAGATCCATCAAACAAATGTTCCACCTAACAAATGTTCCACCAGACAAATGATCCATCAAACAAATGTTTCACCTAACAAATGTTCCAACCTAAATAATGTTCCACCTAACAAATGTTCCACCTAACTAAATGTCCCACCTAACAAATGTTCCACCTAACAAATGTTCAACCAAACAAATGTTCCACCAAACAAATGTTCCACCTAACAAAGTGTCCCACCTAACAAAATGTCCCACCTAACAAATGTTCCACCTAACAAAATGTCCCACTTAACAAATGTTCCACCTAACAAAATGTCCCACCTAACAAATGTTCCACCAAACAAATGTTCCACCAAACAAATGTTCCACCTAACAACATGTTCCACCAAACAAAATGTTCCACCTAACAACATGTTCCACCAAACAAAATGTTCCACCAAACAAATGTCCCACCTAACAAAATGTCCCACATAACAAATGTTCCACCTAACAAATGTTCAACCAAACAAATGTTCCACCTAACAAATGATCCATCAAAAAAATTGTTCCACCTAACAAATGTTCCAACCAAAATAATGTTCCACCTAACAAAATGTCCCACTTAACAAAATGTTCCACCTAACAAAATGTCCCACCTAACAAATGTTCCACCTAACAAATGTTCCACTTAACAAAATGTTAAACCTAACAAAATGTTCCACCTAACAAAATGTTTCACCAAACAAATGTTCCACCAAACAAAATGTTCCACCAAACAAATGTTCCACCAAACAAAATGTTCCACCAAACAAATGTTCCACCTAACAAAATGTTCCACCTAACAAATGTTCCACCTAACAAATGTTCCACCTAACAAAATGTTACACCTAACAAATGTTCCACCTAGCAAAATGTTCTACCTAACAAAATGTTCCACCTAACAAAATGTTCCACCTAACAAATGTTCCACCAAACAAATGTTCCACCTAACAAATGTTCCACCAAACAAATGTCCACCTAACAAAATGTTCCACCTAACAAAATGTTCCACCTAACAAATGTTCCACCTAACAAATGTTCCACCTAACAAAACAAATGTTCCACCTAACAAAATGTTCCACCTAACAAATGTTCACCAAACAAATGTTCCACCCAACAAAATGTCCCACCTAACAAAATGTTCCACCTAACAAAATGTTCCACCTAACAAATGTTCCACCAAACAAATGTTCCACCGAACAAATGTTCCACCTAACAAAATGTTCCACCTAATAAATGTTCCACCTAACAAGATGTTCCACCTAACAAAATGTTCCACCTAACAAATGTTCCACCTAACAAATGTTCCACCAAACAAATGTTCCACCTAACAAAATGTTCCACCTAACAAATGTTCACCAAACAAATGTTCAATCCAACAAAATGTTCCACCTAACAAATGTTACACCTAACAAATGTTCCACCTAACAAAATGTTCCACCTAACAAATGTTCCACCTAACAAATGTTCCACCAAACAAATGTTCCACCTAAAAAATGTTCCACCAAACAAATGTTCCACCAAACAAATGTTCCACCAAACAAATGTTCCACCTAACAAATGTTCCAACCAAAATAATGTTCCACCTAACAAATGTTCCACCTAACAAAATGTCCCACCTAACAAATGTTCCACCTAACAAAATGTGCCACCTAACAAATGTTCCACCCAACAAATGTTCCACCTAACAAATTTTCCAACCAAACAAATGTTCCACCTAACAAATGTTCCACTTAACAAAATTTTCCACCTAACAAAATGATCCACCTAAAAATTGTTCCACCTAAAAAATGTTCCACCAAACAGATGTTCCACCAAACAAAATGTTCCACCAAACAAATGTTCCACCTAACAAAATGTTCCATCTAACAAAATGTTCCACCAAACAAATGTTCCACCAAACAAAATGTTCCACCAAACAAATGTTCCACCTAACAAATGTTACACCTAACAAAATGTTCCACCTAACAAATGTTCCACCTAGCAAAATGTTCCACCTAACAGTTGTTCCACCGAACAAATGTTCCAGCTAACAAAATGTTCCACCTAACAAAATTTTCCACCAAACAAATGTTCCACCTAACAAATGTTCCACCTAACAAAATGTTCCACCAAACAAATGTTCCACCTAACAAATGTTCCACCTAACAAAATGTTCCACCTAACAAAAGTTCACCAAACAAATGTTCCACCCAACAAAATGTTCCACCTAACAAAATTTTCCACCTAGCAAAATGTTCCACCTAACAAATGTTCCACCAAACAAATGTTCCACCAAACAAAATGTTCCACCAAACAAATGTTCCACCTAACAACATGTTCCACCAAACAAAATGTTCCACCAAACAAATGTTCCACCTAACAACATGTTCCACCAAACAAAATGTTCCACCAAACAAATGTTCCACCTACCAAAATGTTCCACCTAACACAATGTTCCACCTAACAAATGTTCCACCTAACAAATGTTCCACCCAACAAAATGTTACACCTAACAAATGTTCCACCTAGCAAAATGTTCTACCTAACAAAATGTTCCACCGAACAAAATGTTCCACCTAACAAATGTTCCACCAAACAAATGTTCCACCTAACAAAATGTTCCACCTAACAAATGTTCCGACAAACAAATGTTCCACCAAATAAATGTTCCACCAAACAAATGTTCCACCTAACAAATGTTCCACAAAGAAATGTTCCACCTAAAAATGTTCCACCAGACAAACTGTTCCACCAAACAAATGTTCCAACAAAACAAATGTTCCACGAAACAAATGTTCTACCAAACCAATGTTCCACCTAAAAAATGTTCCACCTAACAAAATGTTCCACCTAACAAATGTTGCACCCAACAAAATGTTCCACTTAACAAAATGTTCCACCTAACAAATGTTCCACCAAACAAATGTTCCACCTAACAAAATGTTCCACCTAACAAATGTTCCACCAAACAAATGTTTCACCCAACAAAATGTTCCACTTAACAAAATGTTCCACCTAACAAATGTTCCACCAAACAAATGTTCCACCTAACAAAATGTTCCACCTAACAAATGTTCCACCAAACAAATGTTCCACCCAACAAAATGTTCCACCTAATAAAATGTTTCACCTAGCAAATTGTTCCACCTAACAAATGTTCCACCAAACAAATGTTCCACCAAATAAAATGTTCCACCAAACAAATGTTCCACCTAACAAAATGTTCCACCTAACACAATGTTCCACCTAACAAATGTTCCACCAAACAAATGTTCCACCTAACAAAATGTTCCACCTAACAAATGTTCCACCTAACAAATGTTACACCTAACAAAATGTTACACCTAACAAATGTTCCACCTAGCAAAATGTTCTACCTAACAAAATGTTCCACCTAACAAAATGTTCCACCTAACAAAATGTTCCACCTATCAAATGTTCCCCCTAACAAATGTTCCACCTAACAAAATGTCCCACCTAACAAATGTTCCACCAAACAAAATGTCCCACCTAACAAATGTTCCACCTAACAAATGTTCCACCAAACAAATGCTCCATCAAACAAATGTTCCACCTAACAAAATGTTCCACCTAACAAATGTTCCACCAAACAAAATGTTCCACCAAACAAAATGTTCCAACCAAACAAATGTTCCACTAAACAAATGTTCTACCAAACAAATGTTCCACCTAACATATGTTCCACTTAACAAAATGTTAAACCTAACAAAATGTTCCACCTAACAAAATGTTCCATCAAACAAATGTTCCACCAAACAAAATGTTCCACCAAACAAATGTTCCACCTAACAAAATGTTACACCTAACAAATGTTCCACCTAACAAAATGTTCCATCTAACAAAATGTTCCACCAAACAAAATGTTTCACCAAACAAATGTTCCACCTAACAAATGTTCCACCAAACAAATGCTCCATCAAACAAATGTTCCACCTAACAAAATGTTCCACCTAACAAATGTTCCACCAAACAAAATGTTCCACCTAACAAAATGTTCCACCTAACAAATGTCCCACCTAACAAAATGTTCCACCTAATAAAATGTTCCACCTAACAAAATGTTCCACCTAACAAAATGTTCCACCTAACAAATGTTCCACCAAACAAATGTTCCACCTAACAAATGTTCCACCAAACAAATGTTCCACCTAACAAAATGTCCCACCTAACAAATGTTCTACCTAACAAATGTTCCACCAAACAAATGCTCCATCAAACAAATGTCCCACCTAACAAAATGTTCCTCCTAACAAATGTTCCACCAAACAAAATGTTCCACCAAACAAAATGTTCCAACCAAACAAATGTTCCACTAAACAAATGTTCCACCAAACAAATGTTCCACCTAACAAAATGTTCCACCTAACAAATGTTCCACCTAACAAATGTTACACCTAACAAAATGTTACACCTAACAAATGTTCCACCTAGCAAAATGTTCTACCTAACAAAATGTTCCACCTAACAAAATGTTCCACCTAACAAAATGTTCCACCTATCAAATGTTCCCCCTAACAAATGTTCCACCTAACAAAATGTCCCACCTAACAAATGTTCCACCAAACAAAATGTCCCACCTAACAAATGTTCCACCTAACAAATGTTCCACCAAACAAATGCTCCATCAAACAAATGTTCCACCTAACAAAATGTTCCACCTAACAAATGTTCCACCAAACAAAATGTTCCACCAAACAAAATGTTCCAACCAAACAAATGTTCCACTAAACAAATGTTCTACCAAACAAATGTTCCACCTAACATATGTTCCACTTAACAAAATGTTAAACCTAACAAAATGTTCCACCTAACAAAATGTTCCATCAAACAAATGTTCCACCAAACAAAATGTTCCACCAAACAAATGTTCCACCTAACAAAATGTTACACCTAACAAATGTTCCACCTAACAAAATGTTCCATCTAACAAAATGTTCCACCAAACAAAATGTTTCACCAAACAAATGTTCCACCTAACAAATGTTCCACCAAACAAATGCTCCATCAAACAAATGTTCCACCTAACAAAATGTTCCACCTAACAAATGTTCCACCAAACAAAATGTTCCACCTAACAAAATGTTCCACCTAACAAATGTCCCACCTAACAAAATGTTCCACCTAATAAAATGTTCCACCTAACAAAATGTTCCACCTGACAAAATGTTCCACCTAACAAATGTTCCACCAAACAAATGTTCCACCTAACAAATGTTCCACCAAACAAATGTTCCACCTAACAAAATGTCCCACCTAACAAATGTTCTACCTAACAAATGTTCCACCAAACAAATGCTCCATCAAACAAATGTCCCACCTAACAAAATGTTCCTCCTAACAAATGTTCCACCAAACAAAATGTTCCACCAAACAAAATGTTCCAACCAAACAAATGTTCCACTAAACAAATGTTCTACCAAACAAATGTTCCACCTAACATATGTTCCACTTAACAAAATGTTAAACCTAACAAAATGTTCCACCTAACAAAATGTTCCATCAAACAAATGTTCCACCAAACAAAATGTTCCACCAAACAAATGTTCCACCTAACAAAATGTTACACCTAACAAATGTTCCACCTAACAAAATGTTCCATCTAACAAAATGTTCCACCAAACAAAATGTTTCACCAAACAAATGTTCCACCTAACAAATGTTCCACCAAACAAATGCTCCATCAAACAAATGTTCCACCTAACAAAATGTTCCACCTAACAAATGTTCCACCAAACAAAATGTTCCACCTAACAAAATGTTCCACCTAACAAATGTCCCACCTAACAAAATGTTCCACCTAATAAAATGTTCCACCTAACAAAATGTTCCACCTAACAAAATGTTCCACCTAACAAATGTTCCACCAAACAAATGTTCCACCTAACAAATGTTCCACCAAACAAATGTTCCACCTAACAAAATGTCCCACCTAACAAATGTTCTACCTAACAAATGTTCCACCAAACAAATGCTCCATCAAACAAATGTCCCACCTAACAAATGTTCCTCCTAACAAATGTTCCACCAAACAAAATGTTCCACCAAACAAAATGTTCCAACCAAACAAATGTTCCACTAAACAAATGTTCTACCAAACAAATGTTCCACCTAACAAATGTTCCACCTAACAAAATGTTCCACCTAACAAAATGTTCCACCTAACAAATGTTCCACCAAACAAATGTTCCACCTAACAAATATTCCACCAAACAAATGTTCCACCTAAAAAATGTTCCACCAGACAAATGTTCCACCTAACAAATGTTGCACCTAACAAAATGTTCCACCTAACAAATGATCCACCTAACAAAATGTTCCATCTAACAAAATGTTCCACCAAACAAAATGTTTCACCAAACAAATGTTCCACCTAACAAATGTTCCACCAAACAAATGCTCCATCAAACAAATGTTCCACCTAACAAAATGTTCCACCTAACAAATGTTCCACCAAACAAAATGTTCCACCTAACAAAATGTTCCACCTAACAAATGTCCAACCTAACAAAATGTTCCACCTAATAAAATGTTCCACCTAACAAAATGTTCCACCTAACAAAATGTTCCACCTAACAAATGTTCCACCAAACAAATGTTCCACCTAACAAATGTTCCACCAAACAAATGTTCCACCTAACAAAATGTCCCACCTAACAAATGTTCTACCTAACAAATGTTCCACCAAACAAATGCTCCATCAAACAAATGTCCCACCTAACAAAATGTTCCTCCTAACAAATGTTCCACCAAACAAAATGTTCCACCAAACAAAATGTTCCAACCAAACAAATGTTCCACTAAACAAATGTTCTACCAAACAAATGTTCCACCTAACATATGTTCCACTTAACAAAATGTTAAACCTAACAAAATGTTCCACCTAACAAAATGTTCCATCAAACAAATGTTCCACCAAACAAAATGTTCCACCAAACAAATGTTCCACCTAACAAAATGTTACACCTAACAAATGTTCCACCTAACAAAATGTTCCATCTAACAAAATGTTCCACCAAACAAAATGTTTCACCAAACAAATGTTCCACCTAACAAATGTTCCACCAAACAAATGCTCCATCAAACAAATGTTCCACCTAACAAAATGTTCCACCTAACAAATGTTCCACCAAACAAAATGTTCCACCTAACAAAATGTTCCACCTAACAAATGTCCCACCTAACAAAATGTTCCACCTAATAAAATGTTCCACCTAACAAAATGTTCCACCTAACAAAATGTTCCACCTAACAAATGTTCCACCAAACAAATGTTCCACCTAACAAATGTTCCACCAAACAAATGTTCCACCTAACAAAATGTCCCACCTAACAAATGTTCTACCTAACAAATGTTCCACCAAACAAATGCTCCATCAAACAAATGTCCCACCTAACAAATGTTCCTCTTAACAAATGTTCCACCAAACAAAATGTTCCACCAAACAAAATGTTCCAACCAAACAAATGTTCCACTAAACAAATGTTCTACCAAACAAATGTTCCACCTAACAAATGTTCCACCTAACAAAATGTTCCACCTAATAAAATGTTCCACCTAACAAAATGTTCCACCTAACAAAATGTTCCACCTAACAAATGTTCCACCAAACAAATGTTCCACCTAACAAATGTTCCACCAAACAAATGTTCCACCTAACAAAATGTCCCACCTAACAAATGTTCTACCTAACAAATGTTCCACCAAACAAATGCTCCATCAAACAAATGTCCCACCTAACAAATGTTCCTCTTAACAAATGTTCCACCAAACAAAATGTTCCACCAAACAAAATGTTCCAACCAAACAAATGTTCCACTAAACAAATGTTCTACCAAACAAATGTTCCACCTAACAAATGTTCCACCTAACAAAATGTTCCACCTAACAAAATGTTCCACCTAACAAATGTTCCACCAAACAAATGTTCCACCAAACAAATGTTCCACCAAACAAATGTTCCACCTAAAAAATGTTCCACCAGACAAATGTTCCACCTAACAAATGTTGCACCTAACAAAATGTTCCACCTAACAAATGTTCCACCTAACAAAATGTTCCACCTAACAAAATTTTCCACCAAACAAATGTTCCAACTAACAAATGTTCCACCTAACAAAATGTTCCACCTAACAAAATGTTCCACCTAACAAATGTTCCACCAAACAAATGTTCCACCTAACAAAATGTTCCACCTAACAAATGTTCCACCAAACAAATGTTCCACCCAACAAAATGTTCCACCTAACAAAACATTCCACCTAGCAAAATGTTCCACCTAACAAATGTTCCACCAAACAAATGTCCCACCAAACAAAATGTTCCACCAAACAAATGTTCCACCAAACAAAATGTTCCACCAAACAAATGTCCCAACTAACAAAATGTTCCACCAAACAAAATGTTCCACCTAACAAATGTTCCACCAAACAAATGTTCCACCTAACAAATGTTCCACCTAACAAAATGTTCCACCTAACAAAATGTTTCACCAAACAAATGTTCCACCAAACAAAATGTTCCACCAAACAAATGTTCCACCTAACAACATGTTCCACCAAACAAAATGTTCCACCAAACAAATGTCCCACCTAACAAAATGTCCCACATAACAAATGTTCCACCTAACAAATGTTCAACCAAACAAATGTTCCACCAAACAAATGTTCCACCTAACAAATGATCCATCAAAAAAATGTTCCACCTAACAAATGTTCCAACCAAAATAATGTTCCACCTAA